>NC_065917.1:5925630-6225814 GCF_905147045.1 Nymphalis io | reverse complement strand
AATGTGTTCAAATGCGTTATTTGGATTTTTAACAGTAATTGAGTGAGTTATTTACATCAATTTGTATGATTCGGTGTTCCATTTTTGAAAAGATTAATTCGAGGTTTTTTTAAAAATCAGTTTCACTCCTGAATTCTAAATATATATAACCTCTTTTTTAAATTAAATATATGTAGGCAGACTGGCAAGTAGACCTGATGGTTCTGATGCATTGGGGTTATAAGGAATGGTTAATATTTCTTAGTGTTAATATCTATAGGCAGTGGTGACCACTTGCCAGCAATGAGGTGGTGACCATTTGCAAGATTTGATTTTTTTTTTTTTTTTTTAATTTTGATTAATCATTCCTAACATCGCCAATGCACCACCAACCTTGGTACCAACGTTATGCCACTTGTGCCTACAGTTATTGTTATACCGGCTCACTCACCCTTCAAACCGGAACGCAACAGTACTAAGCGTTGCAGTTTAGCGGTAATATATCTGATGGGTGGGTGGTACCTTCCCAGAAGTGCTCTCGGAGCCCTAGCATCTAATTATTATTTTTAACACCAAAATATGAATACGTATTTGTAACTGGTGACATAAACATTGATTTAAATTCGCATGGATATATTATATGATATGCATAAACTTTTACTGCACTGAATGTAGCGTTTGTGTTGGCAGCATATGTACAAGGCGTAGACTGAAAAGCAGCCTAGCTGAGACTACGAGCTTTTCACCAAATTATGATATTGTTAACTCTTTTTTTTATGGTTTTGTACCTTAATTTTATTGTCTTTGTTTCTTTTTTGGTGAATAAAGTTATTTATTATTATTTTTATTATTAATTAATCTTGAATGGCGTTCACCTGTATCTGATTATTGGAGAGATCCAACAGGTGTATCCTCGTGTTGTAGCGCAAAAGTGTCGCGACCTGCACGGCGTCAGACGGCGACAGCTGGTTGTCGCCGAGTCGCAGCTCCCGAACTGACGTGTTTGTTTTCAAGGCAAGCACTGTAATAAAAAAATATATACATATATTGAAAAACTTGGAATGACTTTATACTAATATTATGACCGAGATCGCCTAGTGGTTAGAACGCGTGAATCTTAACCGATGATCGTGGGTTCAAACCCGGGTAAGCACCACTGAATTTTCATGTGCTTAATTTGTGATTATAATTCATCTCGTGCTTGACGGTGAAAGAAAACGTGAGGAAACCTGCATGCGTCTAATTTCATTGAAATTATGTCACATGTGTATTCTACCAACCCGCATTGGAGCAGCGTGGTGGATTAAGCTCCAAACCTTCTCCTCAAAATGGAGAGGAGGCCTTAGCCCACCAGTGGGACATTAACAGGCTGTTACTTACTTAATATTATAAATGCGAAAGTAAATGTTGTCTGTGTGTGTGTCTGTTACGCTTTAACGGCTAAACCATATTGAACCGATTTGGATGTAATTTAGTACGAAGCAAGGTTGAACCACAGTGATAGGCTGAAGAATTTTTAATAATAACTCATTTAGGATGTAATTTTTTTTTTATAGAATAGGAAGCGGATGAGCATATGGGCCACCTGATGGTAAGTGGTCACCAACGCCCTTAGACATTGGCATTGTAAGAAATGTCAACCATCGCTTACACCACCAATGCGCCACCAACCTTGGGAACTAAGATGTTATGTCCCTTGTGCCTGTAATTACACTGGCTCACTCACCCTTCAAACCGGAACACAACAATATCAAGTACTGCTGTTTTGCGGTAGAACATCTGATGCGTGGGTAATATCTTGTATGAAGGTTCGTGCGATAGTTTTAGTTTTTAAGAATATTGAATACGAAAAAAAATTCCATTACAAAGGACAGCTCATTTCTATAAGAGATTTTTTCCAGTCCTCATATAGTGTTGGTACAATCAACATAACAAATTATTATATTCAACACATTAATATCAATTTAAGCATAAAATTAAAAAAAAAAAAAAACAATTCTTTTTATATAAATGTATTTTTATCTATTTTTATTTAAATGTATTATTATAAATTTTATATTGTGTAAAATATCGTATCTTCGCATAAGCCTATATAGATACGGTCAGACAAATAGAATATTTTTTTAATCTGTATATAAATAAAAAATAATTTTTGTTTATTTGTTCTTTATTTATATATTATTATTATTATTATACTATTGTTCTTAACAATTCAACTGATGGTGATTAAACATTGGTGAGTTTTTCTGTGTAGGAGATTTTATTTATATGTTTTCAATGGAAGAGGAGCGCAAACGGGTAGGAGGCTCACTTGATGGAAAATGGCTACCCCTACCCATGGACACCTGCAATACCCGAGGGCTTGCCAGTGCGGTGCCGGCATTTAAGAAACGAGTACGCTATTTTCTTGAAAGTTCCTATGTCATATCGGTTCGAAAAATGGTTCCACAGAGTGGTTGGGCGTGGAAGGAAATGTTACGGACGCCCAGGCATCGGGGTGGGAGTGGGGCTCGTGCTCACCGAGCGCCAGCAGCGGCTCGCCGGCGAGCGCGGCGGCCTGCAGCGCCAGCGCCCGCAGCGCGCAGGCGGCGGGGCGCAGCGCGCGCACCAGCACGGGCGCGTGGCCCGCCTCCAGCCGCGCGCCGCTCACCTCCAGCTCCACCAGCTCCGAGCTCTGCGGGCCACACGGGGGTAACGTGACACCGAGGGAGTCGCCGTTGCGGACGTTACATTGCTCAGTATGAGACGAACAATTTTTTACTCGATTTAAAATATGTAGGCAGACTAGCGAATGGGCCTGATGGTAAGTGATCGCCGCCGTCCATAGACATTGGCGTTGTAAGAAGTATTAACCATCCCTTCCGTCAGCAATGTGCGACTACTAGATGTTATATCCCTTGTGCCCGTGGTTGTAGTTTAGCCCAAGCCGGAACACAGCAATGCTTAGTATTGCTGTGTTCCTCCTCTCCTCAAAAAGAGGAGAGGAGGCCTTTAGCCCAGCAGTGGGACATTCACAGGCTGTTACGGGAGGTATCTACCCGGATGGGCTTGCGCAAAACCCTACCACCAAGTAAATCTAAATTTGACTGGTGTTAAGGCTTTGTGCAAGCTCGTCTGGGTAGGTACTACCCACTCATCAGAAATTCTACCGCAAAACAGCAGTAATTGGTATAATTGAAAGTTTAGTAAGCCAGTGTAATTACAGGCACAAGGAACATCTTAGTTCCCAAGGTTGGTGACGCATTAGTGATGTATGCCAATGTCTATGGGCGTAGGTGACCACTTACCGTCAGGTAGCCCATATGCTCGTCCACCTATCTATACTATAAAAAAAACTCATTTCATTCAACATATAATAAAGAACGACGCCCAGACTTTACAGACAGAGGATTTTGTTTATTTACCCTCTTGATCATTCGCGAGGCGGCCTGCCAGCCTCGTATCCCGAACAGCCTCGGTCCGAATATACATAGCGATGAGGTACTCTCGTAATACTCTATCATATCGAACAATGCCTCCTGGAAATAGAGAAAACGTATTATAAAAAGTGAAAATCCCACATCTGGACTGTACTAGGGAAACCCGTCCGACTGAATGGTATAAAGATATGGTTTACGGTTTAAGAATTTATAAAAAAAAAGAATACAATTCACTTTAAATATTTGACAAAACAAGATTAACATACTGAAATATTATATATACAACACGCGGGCGGTACACAAAAATAAAGGACAACAAATTAGACTCTTCACTTAAAATAATGTAACAGCCTGTGAATGTCCCACTGCTGGGCTAAGGCCTCCTCTCCCTTATTGAGGAGAAGGTATGGAGCTTGTTCCACCACGCTGCTAAAATGCGGGTTGGTGGAATACACATGTGGCAGAATTTCAATGAAATTAGACACATGCAGGTTTCCTCACGATGTTTTCCTTCACCGTAAAGCACGAGATGAATTATAATGACAAATTAAGCACATGAAAATTCAGTGGGTGCTTGCCCGGGTTTGAACCCACGATCATCGGTTAAGATTCACGCGTCCTTACCACTGGGCCATCTCAGCAAAATAATGTGGGTATGACGAAAACAAGATGCAATATTACGTTTCGTTTGTGTTATAGCAATTGGATAGCAATTGATATTATTTTCTTTAACTAATTTATACATTAAAATTTTGTAAGAATAATACAATAATCAAATATAAATATAGAAAATTACTTGTTGAAATATTAAATTGAACAATTTTATAACAAATGCAAATACTTCAGGGCCTAGAGAACTGTTTTAGGGTGTGGTGTTTAGGGTTTTTTTTTGTATCAAGTTAAAGACTTAATATCCTTAAGGCTATTGGTAGTTCGTTGTATGATGATAGCCTTCGCATTGGGTGTAATAATATTCATTTTTTTTTTATAGAATAGGAAGGCGGACGAGCATATGGGCCACCTGATGGTAAGTGGTCACCAAACGCCCTTAGACATTGGCATTGTAAGAAATGTCAACCATCGCTTACATAGCCAATGCGCCACCAACCTTGGGAACTAAGATTTTATGTCCCTTGTGCCTGTAATTACACTGGCTCACTCACCCTTCAAATCGGAACACAACAATACCAAGTACTGCTGTTTTGCGGTAGAATATCTGATGAGTGGGTGGTACCTACCCAGACGAGCTTGCACAAAGCTCTACCACCAGTATCATTTACTTAACGTTGATAACATTATATTTTTTAACTACACTAAGCAGTAGGAGGGCGGCAACCTTCCGTCGGCCTAGAGCAACCAAGATATAAAATCCGCCTTTGCCCTCAAACTACTGCTACGAAAGAGGTATTGAAGAAAAAATGCAAATCTTTTCATTACCTACCACTTTTGTGGGAGACATTTTTTTTCTAACAGCAATATTTATCAAAATCAAAATTAAATTGAAGTAAATTATTCGATTCGTCCTTAAAAATAATATTTTGCGTTTCATATTCGTTATCAGCGCATCGAAATACAAATGTATACCAAAACTCAGAACGATCGATCAGATTCTTGCCGGTTCTTCTTGATAGAATCCACATTCTGAACCGGTGATAGCGCTGGACTATTCAAAATTACTTGTAAAAGTCTATTTGAATAAAAAACATTTTTGATTTTGATTTTGACGGGAAGAAAGCGGAAGTCCTTTGCGTTTCCTAACTAATATCATAAATGCGTAAACGTAAGTCAGTTTTTTTAACACACACACACACATTCCTTAACGATTATATTTTTTAATTTATAAATTGATTGATATCGAATTTTGAATCTTTTAAATTATAACTAACTAACCGCTCCTTCATCGTCAATATCGGTGTGGTCCAGCTCCAGCTTCCGGAATTGCACCTTCTTCAGCACAGCTTCGAGAGCGTCCGTCGGCGCTGACCCAAGAAGCGAGCAGTCGCTGAGGACGAGACGTGGAGCCCGGGTGGTGCCACCGATAGTATTCTCCGGCAGTTCCTGGAATCGAAGCATAAAACAAACAGCTATAATAATATCGTCTGGCTGTGGGCTGGTCACACATATCGCAGAACCGACAAACGATAGAGTAGAAGTGTTCTGGACTGGGGCTTCTGCTTAGTGGAGTGACAATAGACGCAAAGTGGCTGGCAGCGGCCGGAAATTAAGAGCTGAAGATCGAGCTCAATGGCGTGCCATTGAAGAGACCTATGTCAAGCAGTGGACGAAAGAGGATTGATGATGATGATCTTTTGTATATTTCTGAGATAAATCATCTAAAACTGTTGGTCTGCGTCAGAACTGCCGTTAGTGTAGGGGAGCCCAATAGGAGATTTTGGGATTTACTTGAGCGCTGCAGTGTAACATAGGAGGGAATACCTAACACCCTATTGTGTACCTCCACCATACATAAGCCCATTATATAGGGCCCAGCGTCTCGGGTAGTCAGTAATACTTGAGCGTGTCAGCTTAAGATAAGGTGAATTTATTACAAGCCGTTGATTCATAAACATTCGTTACCCGTATTTGTTGTAGTACTGAATCGATGGGCGGAGTCCTGTTGCTCCTGCAGTACTCCAGGTATTCCGCTGCGAGCTGCGCGCGAGTCGTCGAGGGCACTGAAAATGGAAAAACCCTGTTTTAATTTATAACATTTGATAATATCGCTCATTTCACCCTTCAAACACAACATAAAAACTTAAATTAAAAATTATATATACAAACTATATATATATAGTTAAGTTATATATATATATATATAGCTGGCTTTGCTAGTGTTTAGGAGGGAAGGGGGCGGAAATTGGTGTAGGCATCTCTGTTCTCCCTTGTGGCACAAGCTTGCTTCATACTAAATTTCATCAATCGGTGCAGTCAGTAATTTAAGCATGAATGTGTAACAGATAGACAGACAAACGGTTACTTTCGCATTTATAATATTAGTATAAATTAAAAATATAATTATTAAAGTCCATAATGTTTATATATTAATAAATATAATAAAATTTGATGTTCCGACTTAACATATCGCGTACATAATATGGAGTGGCTCGTTTGTATAGCTAGTGGTCTGTGTCCTAGGTTCAAACGAAACGGGCAAATGTGTTTATCTGTTAATAAAAATCCTAATAACAGTCCGTGATTAAGAATTTGAGTTCCAATACTCTCGTGTTTCGCCTGAAGTCGTTGATCGACCGACTGAACCGTTAATAATATAATATCTATAATATCTTGGGACATTATTCACACGCGGCCATCTGATCCCAAACTAAGCAGAGCTCGTACTATGGAAACCAGACAACTGATATACTACATATACTATTTTTCTTTTGTAAATACATACTTATATAGATAATTACACCCAGACTCAGGACAAACAGACATGTTCATGCACACAAATGTCTATCCTGGGTGGGAATCGAACCCACAACCTTCGGCGTGAAAGACAGGTATCTACCAACTACGCCAACCGGCTCGTCAAACGGTCGTGTCTGGTTTGAAGTCCCATCGGATTACGAGACACACTTGAGGGGGAAGCTTTAAGGGGAGAAGCATCGAAAGCATTGCTGTTTGGTGGTTGAATAAATGATGAATGTATGGTATTCATCCAGATGCAATTCAAGCCACACAGTAACAGTAACAGCCTGTTAATGTCCCACTGCTGGGCTAAGGCCTCCTTTCCCTTTTTTAAGGAGAAGGTATGAAGCTTATTCCACCGCGCTGCTCCAATGCGGGAATACACATGTGGCAGAATTTCAGTGAAATTAGACACATGCAGGTTTCCTCACGATGTTTCCCTTCACCGTCAAGCACGAGATTATAATCACAAATTAAGCACATGAAAATTCAGTGGTGCTTGCCCGGGTTTGAGAACCCACGATCGTTTATACTTTTGTATATAATATAAACCTAAATAAAAGACGTATGTATTTAATACACGTGATCTAAAAATTTAGACGAAAGCGAAATACGAAACCGCCTCGGCAGTTATTTGTCGTATGCGATCAAGCTAGCCCCCTTTCCTGTTCGTTAAACATGTTTAGCTAAACAAAAAGATGAGTAGTTACATACCTTCGTCTCTAATGTCATGCCTACTGTTAATGAATAAACGTCGTATGTACAAATTGACGTTTTAATTTTAAAAATGCAAGCATACCAATATTTTTTAAAGTTTTTTATTACATACTCAAGTCTCAAATATCTAACGTTATTGCAAAAGTTTGTAAGTAGAAACTTCGTTCTAATTTAAAAAAAAAAAAAAAACAATTCTTGTTATTTTTTTATTATGTAAATTCAATCCTTTAAAAGAACATATAAATCCCATCAAACACATAAAATGTGAAATGTGAGCCAAGTTCAATATTATGATATATGCCTTGGTTATTAAGTTCAACGACAAAATAAGTGACAAAAAAGTTATAAGAAGAACAGATATTTTAAACAGTTATAAAATATTTTATGTAGTTATAAATAAATTTCAGGACGGACCGTTGAACTTGGCTCTCATTTCACATTTATGTTTTTGATGGCATAATTATTAATAGCGTAATAAATATGAATTCAAATGAATCTAAAATCTCTTAGTTATAAGTATTAAAACGCAAAACCCGGGACACTAAGTAAGTTTTCCTAATAGAATCAATTAATTGAAAAAAATGATTTATTCCCTTGCATTCACCCAATTACCTATCGGGATGCCAAATTTGAAGTTTCTAGGTCATCTGGAACTGGGTTAGAGTTTTGATCTATAGGTCAGTCAGTGATAAAAATGACCATTTTTGGACGTTAATATCTAAATAACAGTTTGAGGTGTGTTTATGAAATTTATAGTACAAAGTATTCCGTAGGTCTCTCATATATGAGCCAAATTTGACATTTTTATGTGAAATAGTTTTGGAGTTATGAGGGGGTCAATAGTGGCTCCAAATGTTTCGTGTAATACGGTGTTTCGGTACATACGGTGCTGCTCGCCGGTTCCGTTAGCTTGAACTTGGCTTGACACGCTACCGCGTCTCTAGTTTAGTGTTACCAAGGAAATAGTTGAAGAACAAATCTATAATGATTTCAGTTACGTTGGTCATTCTCAACGGAGTACAGCCAACTGCGCAAGAGTATTATCTTGCACAAGTCTGTGCGAAAACACAGGTGCACTCTCTATTCCCCCGACGGGAGATGTTTCAGCTGCAGAACCAACGGCCTTTGCTTACTTTCCAAGGCACAGAACTGGAACATTACAAACTTTCAAGGTCCGTGCTATGTACTCCTGAGAACTTCTCGCCGGAAAACCCAATAACTCACCCTCGGATCGAAGCTAAAACTAGACTTGACTTGGTGGATTTGGGTGAAGACCACGCACTCATCAGATATTCTAACGCCAAACAGCAATATTTAATATTGCTGTGTTACGGTTAGAGAAGTGCGTAAGCCAGTGTAACCACAGGCATGAGGGACATGACATCTCAGTTCCCAAGGTCGGTGGCGCATTGACGATGTACGGAATGGTTAATATTTCGTACATCGCCAAAGTATACGAGCGCTGGTGACAACTTAAAAAAAACATGCGACACATTTAATTTTTTTTATATATGTATATCCTGGGACATTATTCACACGCGGCCATCTGATCCCAAACTATACAGAGCTTGTACTATGGAAACCAGACAACTGATATACTACATATACTACGTTTCTTTTGTTAATACATTCATATATAGATAATTACACCCAGACTCAGAACAAACTGACATATTCATGCACAGTAATGTCTGTCCTGGGTCATCGACCCAGGCCAGGAATCCACCCACAACCTTCGGCCTGAGAAGCAAGTATCTATCAACCACGTCAAACGGCTCGTCAAATATGCATATTTTACTAATTATGGCTTAAATTTAAAAAATCGCACATACGACCTTTCGCGCTGTACGCGTTACATGAGTCACAAGCATATTTTGATGAAAATTTTAATAATTAAAGTAAACAGTGACGAATGCTGACCTAACACGACGATAATTCTTGAATGTTTGGCTCGCTTTTATACCTATTATGAACCGACTTGAAAAATAAATATCGCGTTAGCTGAAATTTTTATACCTTTCCCTAAAAGACGAGAGGAGGCCTTTTGCCCAGCAGTGGGACATTCACAGGTTGTTCCGGTTGGCTGAAATGTTTATCATGATGACGGAATACAGAAAAAGAAACCTGGTACATGTATACCATCAACGCGTATGTAAAATCTCATGATGACCGGTCGAGTAGACGTGATAGCGTAACAAAAAAACAGAGCTATTTTTTTTTTATAGAATAGGTTGGCGGACGAGCATATGGGCCACCTGATGGTAAGTGGTCACCAACGCCCATAGACATTGGCATTGTAAGAAATGTCAACCATCGCTTACATCACCAATGCGCCACCAACCTTGGGAACTAAGATGTTATGTCCCTTGTGTTGTTACACTGTGTCACTCGTCCTTCAAACCGGAACACAACAATACCAAGTACTGCCGTTTTGCGGTTGAATATCTGATGAGTGGATGGTAACTACCCTGACGAGCATTTATAACATTAGTAAGGATAACCAACCATTCTATCATTTTATAGTTTTTTCGAAGACGTTTGGTACAAAAAGTAGACTGTCCTTCAAGCTTGTTCCATGCGAGAGATTTTATAATATACTAGTGTTGCCACCAGCATGTTGGGCAAGGGGGGGGAGGGGAGATGTTGCTTGGGCGGAGGGGTTGTTATAAAAAAAGCGTATATTCTTCCTAGGGTTTCATGCTCGTTTCATACCAAATTTCAGCAAAATCGGTTCAGTGTTTTATCCGTTAGAGTTACAGCCAGACAAGAGTTAGTATCGTGTTTATGAATATTAGTACATACAGAATAAAAAATACATACATGTAGAGGAGCTGCACGACGACGACATGTCCGTTAAATAGTAAACTGGGTCATGACGTCATCAATTCGCTGAAGTGCATTTTTATTGTAATACGAGTGAAATTATAGTTTAGAAAAAATGTCGCCGTCACGGGACGCCGTGCTTATGGGTGAATCAACAAAATTAACGTCCATTCATCAGATATTCATAAGATATTCTACCGCAAAACAGCAGTACTTGGTATTGTTGTGTTCCGATTTGAAGGGTGAGTGAGCAAAAGGGGCATAACATCTCAGTTCCCAAGGTTGGTGGCGCATTGGCGATGTAAGCGATGGTTAACATTTCTTACAATGCCAATGTCTATGAGCGTTGCTGACCACTTAACATCAGGCGGCCCATATGCTCGTCCGCCTTCCTACTCTATATAAAAAAATATATTGAAATTATTTATTATGATTATATAATAATTAAACCTCACATGGACTACAATATGTTAACATATTGGGCTACGTTAATAAGATTTATATGTATACTGATGTTATAAAAAGATATGATTTGATTTTTTTATATGTCTGTTTGTAATGGATAAACTCAAAAAGTACTTAACCGATTTTGAAGATTCTTTCACCTACAGAGAGTTACATCATCAGCGAGTAACTTTGGCTGTATTTTATTTAAAAATAAAAACAATTATCCATCGTAGAGATGATAGATAATTGTTCAACACGGACGAAATCGAGACAGTTCGCTAGTATATATATATATTATAAAATAAGAAGGCGGACGAGCATATGGGCCACCTGATGGTAAGTGGTTACCATATAAATAACAATTAAATAAATGACTGACATATGAACTCACAGCTCAACTGCCCAGCAGTTAGTTAGCTAGCAAAGTAAAATCGATGTGAGTGCCACGGTAGTCACGAGAATTGTTGTCAATACCAAATCTCACGCTGACGTCATCTGACGCTCGAAATCTTACGTTTATTCGTCCAACGCTCGATGTGTCAGTAATCCCCTACCTCGTACCGAGATGTTTACACATCAATAAATGTAACATTATGAATGGGATAGTAGGAAATTTCCCCACAAACGATATTCCGAATAACAGCTTATATATATTATTATAGACGGGCCGGTTGGCGTGGTTGGTAGATACTTGTCTTTCACGCCGAAGGTTGTGGGTTCGATTCCCAACCAGGACAGACATTTGTGTGCATGAACATGTCTGAAGTCTGGGTGTAATTATCTATATAAGTATTTACAAAATAAAAGTATATGTAGTATATCAGTTGTCTGGTTTCCATAGTACGAGCTCTGTTTAGTTTGGGATCAGATAGCCGTGTGTGAATAATGTCCCAGGATATTATTATTATTATTTATAAAGAACCGATCGTTGAACATTTATCGAGTCGCGTAAACAACTATAACGAGAGATTAATTGAAAATATGTCGATATAAATAAATAACTACTTCTAGTATAAACGGGCATAGTTCAACGCGGCGAGTTAACATGACGCTCGAGTTTAGCCGTTCGGAAGTGGCAGGCAGGCTGGCAAATTGACGCAATCGATGGATTTTGTAGATAATATCTCCGACTCATCATATATTCCGGTTCCATTTTGAACGGTGAGTGAGCCGGTGTAACTAAATTCACAAGGGTCATTATATCTTAATCTTAATAAAGGGATGGGTAATATATCCTTATAATTCCACTTACCATCAGATGGCTCATTTGCGAGTCTGATTTCTTATTTGCATCAACTATACCTTACTTCGTCAATGCGCCACCCACCTTGGGAACAAACATGTTACATCTCCTAGTATGTTACACTGGCTCATGTTTCCAAGACATAATCTTTGTATGAGTTACCCAAATGGTCGCGTGGAAAGTTTTCATGTCTGCTATTTAAGTAATTTCCAATTTATATTTCGCCAATGTCACGTATAGACGAGGATGAGTTGACTGTATGTCACGTCTGTTGAATGTCGGTTATGAAGTCATTTTGTAATTATAATAATACGAATATTATGCGTGGTATGGCTTTGTGCAAGCTCGTCTGGGTAGGTATCACCAAGTTATCAGATATTCTACCGCAAAACGGCAGTACTTGGTATTGTTGTGTTCCGGTTTGAAGAGTGAGTGAGCAAATGGGGCATAACATCTTAGTTCCCAAGGTTGGTGGCGCACTGGCATCACCCAATGTAATAAGTGATGGCATTTCTTACAATGCCAATGTCTATGGGCGATGATGACCATTTACCATTAGGTGGCCCATTTGCTTGTCCGCTTAACTATACTATAAAAAAAAATGTTTTTATAAACCCCCAGGACTCTCGCAGACCCTCAGGTTCTGAAGCCAGCCACTATAAATATTAATTGAGGTCTAAGAAACTCACATGTAAACTTGATAATAAATCTTTATAGTAAACTCTTTTTTTTTTTAAATATCTTCTTACATACATATCATATCTTACAATCATCATTATATACATATGTATATAATATAAACTTTTGTATATATACCAACATCGTGAAGTTGGAAGTAAATATGTAAACCAACATCATGTAAGCCAATGTTTATCACTATCAGAGACGCGGAAACGTGTATGACCTCATACATTCAACCTTCGCCTATAAACAAGGATTCTATTTAAAAAAAAAAATAGGTCAATTATATAACTTATCCTGAATTGTTTTTTTTTTTCTTATAAAATCCGTAGGCAGACTCGAAGATGAGCCATCTGATGGTAAGTGGTCACCACCACCGATAGATATTAGCGCTATAAAAATATTAACCATTGCTTACAACCTTGCCATCAACCTTGAGAACTAAAATGTTATGTTTCTTATGCTTCTTAGTTACACTGGCTCACTCACTCTTCTGCTCGACTACCTACCATTATTATTAAAAAAAATTATTGAGGATTTATTTGAGATCTTTAAAGCTTTTCTATAATGAACAAAATGAAGACATTTAATACTTCAAAGAAAGTGGACGAACGCTAGTCGCTTTTCAACATTCCACGAGAGAGATACGAAGTATCAACAAAAAAATACAATCACCAAGAAACGAACAGTGTTTCTTCTATTATCAAGAGTAGAACATACTCGATATGAGTAAGTGTCCAATATTATTTTTATTATTTATTTTAAACAATTAATACATATCATAAACAATATATAATAATAATAATAATGTCCTCCAGACCTATTTCGTCCACGGCGGCCAATCTCAAGAGAGATTAGCCAACTACGCAGGAGATATTATAGTGCACGAGTGTGTACGCAAACACAGGTACACTCTCTATTCCCTAACTCTCATAATCCGATGGGACGTCAATCCGACACGACCGGAAAGAGTTCAGGCGCATGATCGACGGATTTACGTGCTTTCTGAGGCACGGGAGTGTACACACTTCCAACTTCCAGACTTCGGGCTGCTACTGAGAATTTTCTGACAGAAAAACCCAATAACTTTTTATTGGCCCGACCTGGGAATTAAGCCCGGGACATCCGGATCTGCGGCCTTACATCAAGGCACTAGACCAACGAGGCAGTCAGGCACAATATATACGATAGTTAATACTATTGTATTAAACTGTGTCGTAGCTACTAACGCCCTCCAATTCGACAGCACATTAATTTTTAATTTACTTCAATGTAAACATAAAATATAATTTAAATTAAAAATTAATAAAATTGACAATACTTTTTTTAAACTGCTTATGATAATAATAATAACATCCTGGGACATTATTCACACACGGCCATCTGATCCCAAATTAAGCAGACCTCGTACTATGAAACCAGACAACTGATATAATAAACATACTACTTTTCTTTTGTAAAAACATACTTATATAGATAATTACACCAAGACTCAAGATAAACAGACAAATGTCTGTCCCGGGTGGGAATCGAACCCAGAACCTTCGGCGTGAAAGGCAAGTATCTACCAACCACGCCAACCGGTTCGAACCAATAACAATTGTTATTACAGTCTAAGATAATTTCTATAAAAAAAATCTGAATCAAATAAATGGATGCTTTTCTGTGGGGGGAAGCCATTCACCATGAGGTACAAAAGTTTATAGAACCTTTATATTATAGAACAAATATGTCTAACATATTGAGGCGTGAAATTTTATATATACATAACAGTAACAGCCTGTGAATGTCCCACTGCTGGGCTAAGGTCTCCTCTTCCTTTTTGTGGAGAAGGTATGGAGCTTATTCCACCACGCTGCTGCTCAAAGGCGGGTTGGTGGAATACACATGTGGCAGAATTTCAGTGAATTTAGACACATGCAGGTTTCCTCACGATGTTTTCCTTCACCGTGTAGCACGAGATGAATTATAAACACAAATCAAGCACATGAAAATTTAGTGCTGCTTTCCCGGGTTTGAACCTACGATCATCGGTTAAGATTCACGCGTTCTTAACACTGGAGGACCATCTCGGATACATACCGTGCCGTGTATTACCGTGTATTCGTTGTTTTCAAATATATTGTTAGCATTTTATTGATTCTCTGTATCGGTCGATTGAATATAACTTGTAATAAAATTACATCTCGCCATTAACTGTCATAATGGGAGAGGACAACTGTCATGGTAGCAGTTTTAAAAAAAATGGAGTAATTAACAATTTCATTATTATTTGGTATTAAGATTATATCCGACAATAAATAACGTTACACCGACAAAGGTGTCTTATTTCTGACCGGCTTAAAATAGGAAAACACAGAATAGTAACAGCCTGTGAATATCACTGCTGGGCTAAGGCCTTCTCTCTTTTTTTTTTAAAGAGACGGTTTGGAGCTTATTCTACGACGGTCACCGGGTTGGTGTATTCCACACATGTGGCAGAATTTCAGTGAAATTAGACACATGCGGGTTTCCTCACGATGTTTTCCTTCACCGTCAAGCACGAAATGAATTAAAAACACAAATCAAGCACATGAACATTCAGTGGTTCTTTCCTGGGTTTGAATCCACGATCATCGGTTAAGATTCACGCGTTCTAGTCACTGGGCTATCACGGCTATTTCAAAGATGCTCTGCTTAAATTAATTCTGTCACGAGATGAAGCGAGCCACACGCGATGGCTTAAAGCCAATCAACGGTTATTGGCTTAAAGTTTGCCAAACTAAAAAGTTTCTACAGCGGACATTGACACCTTGGAAAACTACTGGAAGTACAAAAATATCTGTCTTCCTGGTATACGTAAGTCAACATCAGCGAATAATCTCAACTAATATTATAAATGCGATATTGAGTTTGTTTGTTTGTTACGCTTCCGCGTCATAACTAGTCAACCGATCATCGTGAGAAATTTTGCATAGGTTGTCGTTAGGGACGTAAAGTACAAGTGTTTTCTAGGCGCATTGTGCATACCCGTATGGGTTAATAATACTTAGTATTATTACATTCCGGGACATAACATCTCAGTTCCCAAGGTTGGTAACGCAGTGGGTTAATAAGAATGCTTAATATTTCTTACATCGCAAACATTTATGGGTCGTGGTGACCACTTACCATCAGGAGGCTCATTTGCCAGTCCACCTACTGTCTATTACTAGTGACCGCCCGCGGCTTCAACAATGTGTTAAGGTGGGAGGGGGGTGTTGATGGTTATCAAAAAATAAAAGCAATAAAGAAGATAGATTTTCGTTAATAAAATAAATATATAAATTAAACTGTATTTACTGAACACACACACACAATGTATGTGAACATAGATATACATTTATTACAGTTAAGCCTTACATTAAAAAATTACTATTAATCACTGTCAGGGTGTAACTTGCCATGACTTTGAATTTTTTTCTTTTATTATATATAAAAAATACCTTGAGCATAGTCAGTGTAAGCAATTGTTAAGCGCAAGAATATCTACCCGAGTGGGTGGTGCCCAAACAAACGCGCCAGCGCCCGTAAATATTATATTCTTAAAGTCACCCATTAAAGACCTACGCAGTGACAACGAGCCAATGCTGGAAAGAATTATGGAGCTAAACACTATTTGAAATATTTATATATGTGTAAGGTTTTACTCATTTCTAATAATTATTTCGAGATTTTTGGATAATAATATTTTAACTAAATTAAGACTTTTACTGGTGGTAGGGCTTTGTGAAAGCTCGTCTGGGTAGGCACCACCCGAGTGGGTGGTACCAGATACGTGGCTAGTGGGCTACTGCTCCACATAGGTATTCGTATATACTTACATAGGTAAAGAATACTAATTAATATTTTACAATTATATTACAATTATCCTTATAATTCGTACAGTAACACTGACGATCAAGAGAATCCATATTTTTTTATGGTGTAGCTTTTTTTCCGCTCAATAATTTCGAACCAATCTTTTTTTTATAGAATAGGAAGGCGGAAGAGCATATGGGCCAGGTGATGGTAAGTGCTCACCAAACGCCCATAGACATTGGCATCGTAAGAAATGTTAACCATCGCTTACATCGCCAATGCGCCACCAACCTTGGGAACTAAGATGTTATGTCCCTTGTGCCTGTAATTACACTGGCTCACTCACCCTTCAAACCGGAACACAACAATACCGAGTACTGCCGTTTTGCGGTAGGATATCTGATGAGTGGGTGGTAGCTACCCAGACGAGCTTGCACAAAGCTCTACCACCAGTATGCCACTAAAAATGAAATGACCGAAGCGTTCACAAGTATCGACGTTCGTGTTTAATCTAAACTAATATTATATATGCAAAACGCTTTCACGGCCCAATCACTGAAGCGATTTTGATTGAATTTTGGTGCGCAACAAGCTTGAACAGCAAGGACGAACATAGCCTATAGATAGCCTCCATACAAACCCCCTCTAAAAGCGGAGATTAATCTTTTTAAAAAAAAAAAATTGTTTATCTGTGATCTCGAAATAACTGCCTATTTTCCTGCCGAGTTAACAAAATCAACAACAACTTTTTTTTTTTTTAATTTTAGACTAATCTTGCCTTTAAATATATGTATAATTAAAAAATACAATATGTTAATTTAAATGTCAGATTTTGAAAGATAAACTATAAACGTATATGACTATAAATGTATATGACATACATACATAGTGTGCTTACACACATTGACACCGACACATTTACTGGTGGTAGGGCTTTGTGCAAGTTCGTCTGTGTAGGTACCACCCACTCATCAGATATTCTACCGCAAAACAGCAATACTTGATATTGTTGTGTTCCGGTTTGAAGGGTGAGTGAGCCAGTGTAATTACAGGCACAAGGGACATAAAATCTTAGTTCCCAAGGTTGGTGGCGCATTGGATATGTAAGCGATGGTTGACATTTCTTACGATGCCAATGTCTAAGAGCGTTGGTGACCACTTACCATCAGGTGGCCCATATGCTCGTCCGCCTTCCTATTCTATAAAAAAAAAAAAAAAACCTGCGCGCGCAGAACATTGACAATGACTTTTGAGCCAGATACAACAAGTATATATAAAACCGTGTTGATTTCTCTGTACACTGACTCATATGTATTTCGGACGCTAATACATAACGTGCTACGGTGTTAACGATTTATATATCTCAATTTGAAACGCGAAATATCACGATTTTAGTCTATTCAATTTGTGAGCTTCGTGCAAGCTTTTTTTTATAGAATAGGAAGGCGGACGAACATATGGGCCACCTGATGGTAAGTGGCCAGCAAACGCCCGTAGACATTGTAAGAAATGTTAATCAACGCTTACATCACCAATGCACCAGCAACCTTGGGAACTAAGATGTTATGTCCCCTGTGCTTGTAATTAGTCCGTCTGGATAGGTATCACTCGTGAGATATTCTACCGCTAAACAGCAATATTTAGTATTGTTGTGGTGGGGAGAGGGAGCTAGTGTAACAGGCACAAGGGATATAACATCCGACTTTTTAAGGTTGATCGCGCTTTGGCGGTGTAAGGGATTGTTCATATTTCTTACACTCGACTGACTCGTCTGCCTCGTTGGTCTAGTGGCTTGATGAAAGGTCGCAGACTCGGAGGTCGGACCAATAAAAAGTTATTAGGTTTTTCTGTCAGAAAATTCTCAATAGCAGCCCGGAGTCTGGAAGTTGGAAGTGTGTACACTCCCGTGCCTCAGAAAGCACGTAAACTCCGTTGATCATGCGCCTGAACTCTTTCCGGTCGTGTCGGATTGACGTTCCATCGGATTATGAGAGTTAGGGAATAGAGAGTGCACCTGTGTTTGCGTACACACTTGTGCACTATAATATCTCCTGCGCAGTTGGCTAATCTCTCTTGAGATTGGCCGCCGTGGCCGAAAACGGTCCGGAGGACATCACATCACATCATCATTTCTTACAACGCCAATGTCTATGTGGACCGTTTGCCCGTTCTATTTTATAAAAACCTATTTTATATGGGACATTAACAGGCTGTTAGTTTTACTTTTTTTATTTTATAAAAATCTTTATCAAATCAAGCAGACGTCCTTTTCATTCAATACTAGTTACCCATCCCGGTTTCGCACGGGTGAATAAAGATCTCCATAAAACCGATATATCGTAATACATATAGCTCTATAGTTTTAAGTAATAAAGTTCTCGGACGAAATGATTTTTTCCGACATCTTCACCGATCGCCATCATATTTCAAACAATTTACTTTTATTATTTAGCTATTATATTATGTATAGTTAGATTCCTTGACCCATACAACATCGTTTTTAAAAAAAAAAAGACGCGCGCTAATTTCAAACCGCCATTTTGTTAGTTGACAGAAAGGTAAAGTAATTAATTAATTATTGGCGCGACGCGATTTGTTGGATGTGTTCGAATTCGTTATTTGTATTTTTAAAAGTAATTGAGTGAGTCATTTACATCAATTTGTATGATTCGGTGTTCTATTTTTAAAAAGACCAAATCGAAGGTTTTTTTTTTTAAATAAGCTTCACTTCTGGATGCTAAATATATGTTATATATTGTTTAATAATTTATGCGAGTACCATTAAATGGGATAAACACTGATGACATAACGTGCATGTGACATCATGCCCGTCAGTCAATCAGCTTTATCTTAAGAGAAATCTTAAAATAACTATGAAGCTGAAATACAGATAATAATAAACGTGTTCGTTAGTTCAAATCAATCTATGTATACATGTATACATTGACGTGAATGGAGATGTGTATGTGTGTGTGTTGATGAATGGAAGGGGAAGGCCGAGTTTGGTATGATTGTTTGTTTTTTTAACTTTTTGGTAGTAGAGCTTTGTGCGAATCCGTTTGAATAGGTACCACCTACTCATCATATATGCCACCACGAAACAGCAATATTGTTGCGTTCCGGTCTGAAGGGTTAGTTAGGCAGTGTAAACTACAGCCACAAGGGACATAACATCTTATTTCCCAAGGTTGGTGGCGCATTGGTGATGTATGGAATTGTTAAGATCATTAATTGGTTAACATTGGAATTAAAATAATACAATGCCAATATTGACCACCTACCATCAGGTGGCATATTGGCAAGTATACTTACCTATTTCAACAAATTCGTCGAATATAGGTTTTTTTCGACGAATTTCTTTTTAAATTGAAGTCGAATAAAAAAAGCGTAAGTTTTTTTAAATTGATTGGAGTATATGTTTTATATCTCATAATTTAAAAAAATATATCACAAGGTAAAGAAGACCGTAATTTTAGGATTAAACCTTAATTGTACAGTTTTAGTTGTGCTGGAATAGTGCAAACACAGTGTACGTGTGTTGTCGCCACTAATCTAGGTTACATTTAAATTTGCACAATTTTTTTTTGTTTTTTATTTTAATTTGTACACCGATTTTATTTTTTTGTTAGTAAATAACAGCTCTTGATGAGCTTATTTTAGCTATCAATAAAGAAAAATATGAAAATAAAGAATAAAAAACAAATGTTCGAAACACGAAAAATTCATATAATTTCCTTCAAATTTTCACTAAACATTAGTTATTATGAAAATACGATCAAGTTTTATCGTATGACTTATCAAAGAATACAAAAATTTACAAATTCAAAAGTAACTTTGTTACGCTTTCAAGGCTTAAACTAAACCGATTTTGATAACATTTCATATGGCGCAAGCTTGCACCCCAAGAAAGGATATAGGGTAGGTAGGTTTTTTATACCTACCATCTGCCCCTGACATGTGGGCGATAATAAATGTACATGGGGCAGAGTTTTGTAAACTAAAGTACGTGAAAAAAATAGAGAACCTGGTCTCTATATATAACAATAATATATAAACGAATTCCTGACATTGTTTCTCGATAAAATCATGTTCACCCGTCACGCGCGCCAAGTTTCTCAGACAGCAGGTCTCATGCGATCGTTAGTACAGGAATAAATGGAGCACGTGGTCGTTAAAGTGAGATGGGGAGTGTTTGATCAAACGTTTGATCAACTGTTTGCGCCTTGAAATAATAATTTTCCATGGTTGAAAATAAAACAACTTATATTACTCTTGTCGTAGATATTACCATTGATTCGGCAATATAAGCACTCAAGAGCCTTAAATGAATATAGACTTTTCTGTTCCAACTTGTATGTATTGCATCTTTAGTGATGAAACAAAGATATATTTATATAATTGCTTTGTCCGTTCATTGCTGGATTATGGTTCTGTAGTCTGGAATCCACAATATAAAACTTATATTGATACAATAGAAAAAAAATCAACATAAATTTGTTAAATATCTTAATTCTAAATGTTTCACTCTAAATCGTAATCCACCTAAAATGATTTCCTTACTGGATCGTCGTACAATGCGAGATCAAAGTTTTTTATTTATAATAATTCATAACTTGAATGATAGTCCATATCTTTTAAGCAAAATTCACTTTAAATGTAAAAAAGTGAACACACGCAATAGTGCTTTATTCCACTTACCCTCCACTCGAACCAATTATGCTCAAAATGATTTTATATATCGCTCTTGTAAGAGCTACAATAGGAAGTTTATTGTCTTGGACATGTTTTCTTGTACGCTCAATACATTTAAAAAAAGAGTTTGTGTGCATTTGTTAATTTAGTCAATGTTTTTATTTTATCTATTTAATTTTTATTATATAATATTGTTTTGCGGTTGTTAACTGTTTGAATCTTAATAATTATTATTTGTAATTTACAGAATTGCTTGTTTACTGTCATACATGAATTAGTTTTGAGTGGAAACTTGATTGGTGTGTGATCGAGTTAATTTGTTATGTAGTATATGTGGCGTGTACTGTTTGTTTCCCAGATATAATAAAAATAAAAATAAAATATTACTTCAAACCTTTGTCTATAATAGAATCTTCATAGTGTGAATTAGCTCAAAGGCGAAATCTACAATTAAAATTCGTCCTTACTAATATTATTTGACTAGCCAGTTGGCGTGGTTGGTAGACACTTGCCTTTTCACGTCGAAGGTTGTGGGTTCGATTCCCACCTAGGAGAGACATTTATGTGCATGAACATGTCTGTTTGTCTTGAGTCTGGGTGTAATTTGCTATATAAGTATGTATTTACAAAAGAAAAGTAGTACATCAGATGTCTGGTTTCCATAGCACAAGCTTTGTACAAGCTTAATTTGGGATCAGATGGCCGTGTGGGAAAAATGTAAAAAAAATAAATTATAAATGCGAAAGTGTGTTCGTTTGTTACGCTTATACGTCTTATGTACTTAATCGATCGCAAATTCAGTTACATGTACAGAAAAGGACATACCTTACAAACCCCCCCCCCAACTCCCTTAAGTCAGCGCAATCGCGGGCGGAAACTAAATCTATATAATATAACATAGAGATTCGTTTCCGGTTTCGTTTGTTTGTTTTTAATTGGTCCGTTCTATGTGGAACGTCCATTATTTATATAGTTTGTATATAGTTGACATAGGCTATATAGTTTATGTATGTATGTATAGGTATTTGTGCAAGCTCGTCTGGGTAGGTACCACCCACTCATCAGATATTCTACCGCAAAACAGCAGTACTCGGTATTGTTGTGTTCCGGTTAGAAGGGTGAGTGAGCCAGTATTAGAGGCACAAGGGACATAACATCTTAGTGCCCAAAGTTGGTGGCGCATTGCAGCGATGTTTAACATTTCATACAATGCCAATGTCAATGGATGTTGGTGACCATTTACCATCAGGTGGTCCATATGCTAGTCCACCTACATATAATATAAAAAAGTATGTTTGTTTACATTGCATATTTTTATAGTAGGCGAAGGTAGCCCAAAGAGGTTACGTTAACGTTCGTGGTATAATGAAAACGTCTAAACCGTAGAGAATATTCTTATATTACAAGCCTTACTTTTTTTGTTTAATTGGAGTGGTTAATAGGCATATCAATAAAAAAATGTTTAAAAAAGATGGGCATTGCTAGTATTTAAAAAAAAAAACAAAAGACTCAGTTTAAACGATATTGAACCCGCGATCTTGGGTTAAGATTGGTACTAGCCATCTTTATATAGAAGACATGAAGAGCCTACGTCCTTTCTCGGAGTCCAAGCTTGCTTCATACCAAATTTCATCAAAATCGGTTCAGTGGTTTAGCTGTGAAAGCTTGTCTGTCTGACAGAGTTACTTTCGCATTTATAATAGCATAGATGAATAATGCATAAAGTGTGTGATGTTCGCATTGGACATTGGCCTATTCGACAGACGTTGGCTTAGCAATTACTTATATTGGTCCTAAATATTGGTTGATTTATTTGTTTGCTCACTTTGATGAATGTTTGACGATTGGTCAGTTGTTTTGATAAGATCGCGTCCCATCGGGAAATCCGTACTGTTCTCGATTATCATGTAACTTCGCGTAACGTTTATTCAATGAAACTAAATTGGCTATCGTATCTATATTAGCTGACACAAGTTTGATATTGATGGTGGTAGAGATTCGGGCAAGCTCCTCTGGGTGGGCACCACACTCATCAGATATTCTACCGCAAAACAGTAGGAATCAGTATTGTTGTGTTCCGATTTGAAGGGTGAGTGAGTCAGTGCAACTACAGGCGCAAGGGTATAACATCTTAGTTCTCAAGGTTGGTGGCGTATTGGCGATGCAATGGACGACTAATATTTCTTACAATGTCAATGTCTATGGGCGGTGGTGACCATTTGCCCGTCCGCCTACCTATTCTATAAATAAATATTTAAAAAAAAAACTACACGTTCGCTTGGCTTGAATAAATATTTAGTAACACATCTTTATTAACAAACCTCTGATACGACTCGCGTGTTATTAATTATACGTTGACGGGCACAATGCAAGAACCTTCACGCGAGTGCCAAAACTACACAAAGGTAAAACGCAATCGGATCGTACGATAACTAATCTAATATATATTTTATTATTATAAATGCGAAATAAACTTTGTCTGTCCTGTCTCTTATGTTTAGAAATTTAGTTTGCAAGCTTAAACTCCAAGGAAGTACGTAGGATACATTCTTATACTAGAACTAGCCTTTAAAACGCAGGTGAAGCTGCAGCGAGAAGTAGTAACATTTATATAACTATATGTACATATTGGAGCAGCATGGTGGAATAAGCTCCAAAAATCTTCTCCTCCAAAAGGGTGAGGAGGCTTTGGCCCAGCAGTGGGACATTCACAGGATGTTACTGTACATATAGATGTGTTTAACTGCCCATCCCAATAATTATTTTATATTTCACCAATGAGAGAATCAAAAATAAAAATAATTAAGATATTTCAACAGCATCGCCTACCAAGTCCAACTATAGCTAAGAACTAGTCTGATATCATTGTAACACACAAGTAAAAAAAACAAATTTCACCAAAATCGGTCAAGTCTTTTTTTGGGAGAATTTAAAATACACACACACAGGAAATCTGTTTCGTAAAGATTCACAACATATGTATTCGAAACCCCAAGACTGCTAATTATAGCTGTTTGGCGGTAGTATATGTGATAGGTGGGTAGTACCTACCAAACTACCCAAACGGGCTTGAACAGAGTGCTACCGCTAAATAAAAAATTTAACAAAAACAATTCCCAGAATATTATTTCAGTGTGAAATATAATCCAGTGTTGCATCTCATATTTGGCAACATATCCTAAAGTTTATTTTATACATTTAAAACACTATATAAAGAAGCATTATACAATTCCAATAAAATGTACATAATGCCTAAATTAATTTGTTTCTTATAACAGAAAGTCATGATAAGAAAATCTTTATAAACATCAAGTCAACGGCATGGTGTGTTTATAGTTTGAAAAAATATATATACTTTAAGCTGTGCCTCGCATGTATGCTTGCACATACCAAGATTTTTCTGGCTTAATTGACAAATATAAATACAATGATTTGCATAAGATATGCCTAAGGTACATATATATATATATATATATATATATATATATATATATATATATAAAGCCAAGATGGCCCAGTGGTTGGAACGCGTAAATCATAATAGATGATAGTGAGTTCAAACCCAGGCAAGCACCACTGAATTTTCATGTGCTTAATTTGTCTTTATAATTCATCTTGTGCTTGACGGTGAGGGAAAACATCGTGAGGAAACCTGCATGAGTCAAATTTCACTGAAATTCTGCAACATGTGTATTCCACCAGAAGGAGGCCTTAGCCCAGCAGTGGGACATTCACAGGCTGTTACTGTACTATATAATGCATTGCAATGCATATAAATTAAGAAATATACAAACATTTTGAGCATTTCAAAATTTTAATAAGGTTATTTATGTATTATCATGTAAGCAACAAGTATATACCTAAGTTGAAGTACAAGTTTTATTATTGTACGTTAAAATGTAGGTGTAAACAGAAAAATGAGTGTGTCGTTGCACGGTATAATATAAGTCATTGGGATTAATTAATACATATGCTAACTAATATTACAAATGGAAAGTTATTTTGTTTGTTACATTCTCGTTTTAACTACTCAACCAATCATCATCAAATTTTATATTCATATTGTCAAGTGTATAGAAAAAACCATACGGTATGTTACAGCTCCCCTTCATTTTATTAATGATTTCTTGCAATTAATGACATCTGTCAGTAAGCCAATGATAAAGGATGTTTTAATCATTGAGATTAATAAATATTTGCGTATTTAAGCTTTTAACTAGTGTTCATCCAGTGTGAAAAATTCAAACATACACTATTTTGAAAAATTGAGAATAACGTGACACCATATGATTTTGTATGTTTCGTAATATTTTTTTTAAGTCATATTTCCAAATATTCTTTATAAATAGCTACCAGAAAAGGAAACAAATGTTTTGTCTCCCTTAATTATATATACATATGTTTTTGATCTGATGATTTTGTAAAGGAAAAAAAAGATTAATATCTATGATTGTTGGTATCAGATATAACCATAGAGATAATATAAAGATAATGGTATTTTATTAGAAAATGTACATAAGTACATTACATACATATTACAAAATATCAAATTTTAAATTTTGTACACAAATCATTAATAATACATACTGTCTGTCGAATTGAAATTACATTTTAGATGTATAATGATTATAAGCTTGATCATTTAAGATGTATGGTATGTTTTACTGAGCCGATTTCGATAAAGTTGAAATACGTCGAAAACAAAAATATAACAAAAAATATTTAAATTTTTTGAAATGTTAATTATTATTAAATTATTAATATAGTGTTTATAAACAGAGGTATAGACAGTGTCTATTGTGTGATGGAAATTATAATAAAAATACAAGAAACTAATAAACAATGAAATTAAACCTTTTATGAAAATTTTGATTAATTGCCAAAGGCATTCAATTACTCACCATCTTGCCAAGGATTGGCAGGCTCGAAGTACTGCGTGACAAGTTTTTCATCATCAGGGAAATTCACTTTTCTTACAATTTTTTTTTCTTTTTTTTCACAATTATCTTTATCATGAACAACGCCAGATTCGACGGTCACCGCGTCAGTTTTTTCACACACGCCCGGGCATGTAACTTTATCATTGGTAGACATATCTATCACAAAACCCACGATTACATATCACTGCTTTACAATCACACATTAGCAAAATATACCACAATAAGAATTACACAAAAATAAAACAAATTTTGACACAAAACTCGCGACCATATAACAAAACAGTATCATCAGCACGACATCCTCGTAATCACACCGGCCATTGCCTATTTTTTTTAGGTTTCGACGGTTTTTTGATATTTTTATTTCTCGCTTCGATTCAAAACATTCTACACCTTTCATACACCGTTTACCGCCATATTGGATTGAAGAAGACAAAAGGATAGTTTTTCGTTTGGGTCACTAGGGGTCGCTTTTCACTGTGGAGTTGCCAAGACTAAATATTGAAAATAAAGTAAATTTTTTTTATATGTTTATATATGATATATATTTTTTCGAAATTACAATAGTATTACGACGTCTCATCGATGGTTATAAAAAAATCTTTTTTTTTCATTAGATCAACGTGAACCTATTAATACTTTGTAAATCAACTACTAGACACTAGATGGCAGTGGAGTAATAGTATTAAAGATAAGATGGCACAATTTACCTATAATTTCTCATATTTCATCATCAAAATCTAAATTTCAATTGTGCAATTAAGCAGTATATAATTTGTTTAAGGAAGAAGTAAAATTAACAAGTCCCATATATCTTTTTTATCGTTGTATATGATTTGAATGTAAGGTCGCTAAAATAACTCAAAATGTTTATACCGAAGTAGTTTCACAAAAATATTGTCTTACTTTTAATAAAAAGGAGGAGTTCTTAAAATTCCCATTTACATTTGAAACAAAAAGGGTGAATAATAGGGAATGAATTTTTAAATGGGTGCTAATTTTATTTGAACTTTATATTGTTTTTTAAACAGATAATGTTTTTATCTTTATTTTATTGAGTCTTGTCCAATTGCACATGTGAGCCCCGTCATACCTTAATCTATAAAAACAGATCATTCAAAAATAAAAATAAAAAAAGAGAACAAAAAATTCACCGACGAGTAGTTATCAAATAATACATAAGGCTAGGTAAATTCTGAATTTGGAATGCATAAAATATTTGGTGCAGTACCTACATCGAATTTACTTTATAGATTGCTAATCATTTGTTTTATTCTTAGCAAATTCCATAGTTTCCATAGTACATATATCACATTTTGGTAAATTTTTTTTTTTTTATTATACTAGCAAACTTTTTAGATGCCTCGATAGAAATTTTACTGCCAATTTAAAATACATATTTTCATCCCATTTTTAAATCTCTGAATCAAAGATTTCAAATATATTCATACTACATTCCTCAACATTAAGAACCACATCAAGCCAAGTATAGAAGCATAGTTTTGTTATAGAAATTCTGATATAGCTATCAATAATGTTAAGGAACTTAAAAATGGTAATAATAAAATAAGTAGGTAACTTAGTTATTTATTAAAACTCAACATCACATATATAGTTGCTTCATAATCGTATCTTTAACGAAAAATTAAAAAAAAAAAACTACACTATCCGGACAAATTGCACAAAAAACTTAAAACGATTTGGTGCCTTTTACTTAATACGATACATTTATTTCTTAAACTCGTATGCGATTTGAAAGCGATTTACAACTACAAAATATTACAATAATAAAAAAAAAAATTATAGTCATAAACAATGCACGTTGGACAAAATGTAAAAATAGTCACTTATAGTAACCTAGTTTTCGCCCACGTTTAAGAGGGAGGGGGGCAGATAGGTAAAAAAAAAACCATATTTTTTCTTAGTTCAAGCTTGCTCCATACCGAATTTCATCAAAACCGTGTCAGTGGTATAACCTTAAAAGCTTAATAGACAGACAGACAGAATTTTGCATTTATAATACTAGCATAGATAATATATTAAACTCTAATAACAATAGACAATGTGTAAATCGGAGCAAAACACAAACAATTTCTCATGTCACAGCTCTGGCATACACAAGACCTTATATACAAAATAAACGATTAATCTGTCATCAATGCATAATCATATTCTTTACATAAGAATGAAAGGGACAGATAGTTTCATACAAAGTGTAAACGTATTTTTGTTTAATAGACATATATGCTTTTTTCGGGTCTAGATTTTATTAATAATTTCTTAATTGAATAACATCAATAAAAACACTGAAAATATTTTAGATTTATATAAAAAAAAAATTGTAAAATTTACGAGTAATTTTTCTTATTTCTTCATGACTTTTTTTACAACCTTACATTATTATAGACATTTTATGTAACTAAAAAAAAATACTAATTAAAAAACGGGAAGGTTCCGGACTCCATTGTGATACACCTTCCAGTTTATGAAGCTTAAAAAAATATTAAAAAAACACTGCAATACATAAAATGTATAAACATTTTAAGTTATTACCGCATACATTATTTTATTTTACGAAAAATACAATATAATATTTTTTCTAAACATTAATTTAAATTCGAGCATAAACTTTACATATAAAATACTTAATAAACATTTAAAAAATATAATGTTATACTTACAAATATATAAAAATTTCATTTGTGATAATAGATGGCGCTGTTCGTATTTTAAACCGCGCCAATGTTTCGGTGAAAAGGATGTCCTTAGGCTTGTGATATTTTGTATATCAAAGTATTGCATTAAGCACAACAAATAAGAACTAGCCGGATTAGAGTGTTACCAGCTTGTTAGAACTGCTTTATAATTTTATCGAGTACAAAATAATTTTATTCATATTGGTTTTCTTACGGCATAATTGGCTAAAATATATTCGCATATCGGACTGCATAATCATTGGCGTTGAGCATATTGACGAGTTGCATGATTATGTAAAGCGCACTGCGTACTAACCATATAAATAAATACATATTTATTTATATAGTATTTACTGGTGGTAGGGCTTTGTGCAAGCTCGTCTGGGTAGGTACCACCCACTCATCAGATATTCTACCGCAAAACAGCAATACTTGATATTGTTGTGTTCCGGTTTGAAGGGTGAGTGAGCCAGTGTAATTACAGGCACAAGGGACATAAAATCTTAGTTCCCAAGGTTGGTGGCGCATTGGATATGTAAGCGATGGTTGACATTTCTTACAATGCTAATGTCTAAGAGCGTTGGTGACCACTTACCATCAGGTGGCCTATATGCTCGTCCGCCTTCCTATTCTATAAAAAAAAAAAAATTACTCCAGAAATCAAGACTAACCTAAAATTCACAAACATGGTAGTGTAAATTCAAAATGGCGACCATGTTGCATTTCCCGCTATTTTGCATATATCATCTTTCTCGATTTAATGTATATAAAACTAAAGTTGAGATATATATAAATGAATATAATTTTAAAGTTACCAATTAAATAAGCTTAAGTTATAGAATTAAAGTCCTGCGCAGTTAAAGCCAAACTCACTCGAACCCTTAGTACTGTCATGTCCTGGTAAGTTCAGCGTAAATACAGGCACAAGGGACATAACATCTTGTTCCTAAGGTTGGTGGGGCATTGGAGATGTAAAATGTTAATATATATTACAGTGACAAAAAATATGAGCGATGTTGCCAGATGCTTATCTAATACAATACAAAAAAAAGTATATTAGAACTCAATCTGAACAAAAACTTTTATAGCTTTAATAACTCTTCGTACATAAAAAAATTAAAGCGCATTCCATTGTTCCATTTCCAATATATGTGATAGAATGACGTTGTGGCATCAGTGAAGTTTCTCTGAAACGTTACAAATATAAACGTTGCTTCAACTCCATTTGCATTTTATATAAATGTAATGGCGCCCATAGAATATATCATACTTTAAAAATACTTCACATCAAATATAAACAAATATATAATTACAAAAATTGTGGTGTATTTTTGGCAGTATATATAAAATCCATTGCAATACAAGAAAAAAATTCAACTGTCTCTAAAATATTTTTAGATTTTTACAAAATAGCTTGGGAAGACATCCTAATATATATTTTTAATATATAATTAAAGGAAGATGATAATATTATAATAGAATATTTGGAAATAAAACTTATTTTTCGTGGTGGGATAATTTTGTTCACGGTCATGGCTTGTGGATATCAAAGCGTTGGGCGATTAAAAGTTATTAATGAAGGCTTTATACACACAGCGATTCATTTTTGTTTGCGATGCCTTATGTTTGTAATTGTAAGAGCGAGTACACACGCCCAACAATATTTCAGACAAAACAAACACACAACTCGATGTTTAATGAACGGTCCTGTAATTCCTTGAACGGTCTTTCTGTGTGCACTAAGAAATGTTCAGTAGCAGCAATTATTGCACATGTTCGATTTGAAATATTTATAAACAATTAAGTTGGTCATAATTAAATATTTCTCTCTTCCATTTTTTCATTGATTTGACAATTGAAAGAAGAAGACACAGCATTGCTTAATCGATCAACCCCTAAATAAAAAATATAGGTGAAGTAGTTATATATCATTTATAATAATAAGAAATCTATTGATGTAAGCCTTTTGTATATAATTGTGTAAATTTTTTAACAAATATAACGCCATGATTAATTCAACATTTTGTATACACTATGGTCCATACACCGTTTATAATATTTAAAAATATAAAATATTTGAATTGGCACAGATAAAAAATATACCAAATATTTCTTTCAGATAAAATCTTTTAGATTTTTTTTTTTTGTTTACTTATTAATATAATTATAAAAATAAGTTATACCAATTTAAAATAATATTAATTTTTAGTTATTTTTTATCTGTGAAATTATTTAGTTTTTTTTTTTTGGTCTAGAAATAATGGCTACTTATAGTTTTAAGGTATAACTTTCTAAGAATATCACTGGTTTTCTTTTTTTATCTTCAAATCGAGAACACCATCTGAAAATGCACAATTTTATTTATAAATAAAAGTATTTTCAGTTTTAGTTGAGACAACCACACAAGCTAAAGGTCTTAATACCTATTATAACCCGCTCGTCTGGGTAGGTACCATCTACTCATCAAATATTCTACCGCAAAACAGTACTCGGTATTGTTGTGTTCCAGTTTGAAGGGTGAGTGAGCCAGTATAATTACAGGCACGAGGGACATAAATCTTAGTTCCCAAGGTTGGTGGCGCATTGGCGATGTTGGCGATGGTTAACATTTTTTACAATGGCAACGTCTATAGGCGTTGGTGACCACTTACCATCAGGTGGCTCATATGCTCGTCCACCTATCTGTTCTATAATAAAAAAAATGTCAGATATTATTTTTACATACCATCATTGTCAGTACAATGCGTTATTCTTCGAGGCGCCAATTGTTTCCTGCCGTGGCTCTTCCTCTTCTCCTTGACACAAAGATCCAGAACGCCGTCAACGCCATCGATTTTGGTCGATCCGAAATTTTTCTTTCCGTCTAAAAATATTGTCTTCGCGAAAACTCGTTTCTCAGCCTTCTCTTTATACATGTGATTGACGCTTTGCTGGACCAGCTTATCGATTCGACATTCAAAAACGTGTTTGTCCGTCTCTATGCAATTATCTCGCAAACTTTGTATATTTGGTAAGGGTTTCGTTTCGACTTTTTTAATTGGATTTTCTTTGTAATGGGTTTCGGTTTTTTCTTGTTCAATATCTGGTACTTCTGTTGGATCGGAACGATGTTTCAGCGTCTGAAATGAGTTTATCATTTACTTATTTCTAATACGTAATGCTAGCGTGTGGAGCAGTATAGCAACTTCTGTGTTTCATGCCAGAAATGACCTTAAAAATAAAATGACATTTTAGAAATATTGGCCATATTGACCAACGCCAATGCGCCACCAACCTTGGTAACCAAGATGGTGTGTCCCTTGTACCAGTAGTTTGACTGGCTCAATGCAAATCCAAAGCCTAACTAATATAATGCGAAAGTGAATTTGCTTATTATTTATTTATTTATATTTCAACAATTGAAACAAACAGTATAATGACACAATAAATTAAATGGATATAACAAATACAATGAAGATTTCAATAATAAAAAAATATACATTTAAAGAACAAAAAAAAGCACACATTAATAAGAAACATATTTGTAAATATTTTTTTTTTTTTAAGCATAACTTTTCAAGCGATGGTCATGAAATTTTTGCATCGACGTTATCAGGGGTACAAAAAAAGACATAGTGTACCACTGACCCCCCTCCCCCCAAATAGTAATACCTGTAAAACATGGTTCCGTAGCAAACTGAAGCTCTTTCTTAATTCCGTTCTGGACTCTAAGAGGGCGCGTCTCTCGCTCAACGCGTCGTCTCGACACGCCCTCACCGCTCGCAGCTCCCGAGTCAAGCGTCGTAGGTGCTCCATACTGCGACGTCGGCTGTTCTGTGAGGCGAGCTGTTGAAACGGATGATATACTATAAATTTATGTAGTATCTGTATTCTAATACAAATTAAACGCGGGTTGAATCACAGGGCTTAGCTACCATTTTATAAAGAATACTAGCAAAGCCCGTTTCTAAAAGAATTACTAATTTTCCTATTTACCTCCCAAATTAAGCGTACAGCTTGTAATACGTTTTAGGACGATATAATAATAGTAATAATATTCTAAGACATTATTCACACGCGGCCATCTGATCCCAAACTAAGCAGAGCTTGTACTATGGAAACCAGACAACCACCACCAGAAAGATATACCACATATACTACTTTTCTTTTGTAAATACATACTTATATAGATAATTACACCCAGACTCAGGACAAACGGACATGTTCACAGATGTCTGTCCTGGGTGGGAATCAAACCCTCAACCTCAACCGGACCATCGTATATAGCTCAAGGGGTACAAGAAAAAGCTCTACCATGCTGCTTTATGCGCTTATGTGTATGTGTGAATCTATTATTATAGTCACAACCTGAATTTCATGCAGGTGAAGCCACGGGCACAGCTAGTAAGAAACATTATATTTTTTTTTTATATATAATATAGGTAGGCGGACGAGTAAATGTGTCAACTGATTGTGATCGCCACCGTTCGACATTGGCACTGTAAGAAATATTAGCCATCGCTTACGTCACCAATGCGCCACCATCATTGGGAACTAAGATGGTAATTACGTTACAATTCGAACAACTTTCTGTAAAAAAAATACCGACGTCTGACAACAAATGCCTAATCCCGACTTCTATCCTCAATTATTAACAACAAATTGTAAAGAAACACTCATTATTACTTATGCTTGTATAAAGCACATTATTCCATAATGACTGAAGATTCTCTCCGATGTGCTTCTTAAATAAGCTTAAAAAAACCGTCACTACCCTGATGAGTATGCCCTCTCGACCGAATTCAACAGCGACCGTTCAAAGGAGACTCATCATCTGCACATCTCATCTCACACATAATGGTGCGCAAACATAAGTGCACCGTGTAATCTCACTGAAGCATGGAAGTGTAAGCACCGACGAAGAAAATACCGACTTGCAAACTCCAGGTTGCTATTAGGAATTTCATTTAAAAAAAAAAACAAATTTTATCGGCCTCAGGCTTAAAACCTCATTATAAGACATTAGACCGACAAGATCCCCCCCCCCCCTTTATTAAAACGGTAAAGTATTGACGAATCATCGATAAACTTTCACGATTACATAAAACATATGTAAACCCGCAGCACGCGGCTTGTATTACTGAACGTATCGAGTTACGTTTGCGGTGTACATTCGAACGTCGTGAGAAATTGCCATCAAGCAACAGCAATTTACATTTTGAGACAAATAATAAATGTCGACATGGTCCAGTGGTAAGAACGCGTGAATCTTAACCGATGATCGTGGGTTCAAGCCCGGGCACACCACTGAATTCTCATGAGCTTAATTTGTGATTATAATTCATCTCGTGCGTACGGTGAAGGAAAACATCGTGAGGAAGCCTGTCATTGTCCCACTGCTGGGCTAAAGATCTCCTCCTTTCAGGAGGTTTTAGCTAATTCCCCCACGTTCCAATACACATGTGGCAGAATTTCAGAGGAATTAGATATATGCAGGTTTCCTCATATATAGGATTTAAACAAATGAAAATTCATTTCTTGCTTCATCATTTAAGATTCACGTTTATTAACTTAAGACTTACTCTATTTTTGATTCTCCGTCGTAGACCCTTGAGAAAAGCCAAGTCATCTTCATTTAATATCAGACTCTGAACTCTCTCCGTATATTTGCATGTAGGCAAGCCTGCCACTTCTTCAACCGTCATATTAATGCCACGCGCTGAAATTAACAGATAACAAAAACTTATTTAAAATAAAGTGTTATTACAAATGACAATTTAACATTTAGTCAAATGCTGATTTCTCTTTCTGTCATTATCTATATAACATTCGAACGAAAGAGACACAGCATTGTTTAAATAATCACCCCCTCATTAACTTATATAAGTAAAACCGTAAAATCATTTCAATGTGAAAGTGTGTAGCAAAACCTGGTACTGTTCGAAGTATTAAGTATACCTTAAAAAACACATTGGCGTATCTAGAGTTATTTTCAGGGAGGTCTGGGCGTCTACGACGAAAAAAAAACGAGGTATGATAGTTCGGAAGTTCGGTTTCGTTTCGTATTTTGATATTTAATCTACAAAACATGAAACGAATGGCGCGGTTCCGTCACCTTGCCTGTATTCAAAAGTATCTAAACATATGTAATTAAAACTAAGTATGTACAAATATTTCTCGGCTGTAGTTAATTATTTGATTTCAATGATTTTTGTTTGAAGTTTCTTAGGTGTCCAGCCTTTTTTTACGCTGGAAAAACTCGCCGATGTCCGAGGCGCCGAGTCCGCCACGAATATCGGAATACCCACACAAAAACCAGCGGTACCCTTTCCGTCTTAACGAGGAGCGCCACGGGGTCGCTTGCGCATGCTACCGCGACGCTCTGACGGACGGCCGGCCTATGCAGGCCTCCATTCTCTAGAGGGATTATCAGAGTACTGAAAACCCTCGTAGTCTCAGCGACGGTTATTGCGGCGGAAGGAGAAGGTGCGCATAGCGCACCCTTTCTTCTTTCTTCTCCGGATGTTCTTCGTCGGAGCAGGTCTGCAGCGGCGTTCTCTTCCCGCGCCCGCTCCGCGGCCTCCTTCTGCGACATCACACTTTCACAGAAGAAGACTATTTCCGACCAGAACTCCTCGCTTCCGAGCATCACGTTGATAATGCTCGGCAAGGAGAGGTCTCTGCCGACAACTGCCGCCAGAGAATGCCGCGTGGAGGACGCGGCACACTCCGTCAGGATGTGTTGCGCCGTGTCGATTGGCGCGCCTCACTCGTGGCATGAAGGTGACACTTCCCGCCGCGCTATCTTGTGCAGGTACTTACCGAAGCATTAGCCGTGTCCGGTAAGCACCTGCGTCAATCTAAACGATAGCGTGCCTTGTTTTCTTTTGTCTCAAATGGTACCGCCTCCACTGTCGCCAGGCCCGCTGTGGGGGACCCCAGGCCCTCCTCCCATCGAGCTATCAGGGCTTGCTGGGTTAGAACCTTGATCCGCCCGACTTCCACCAACCCTGAACGGTTGCCGCGGTCTCTCGCCTCGCCCGGAAGCGATACACCTCTGCGAGCACCTCCGACTGGAGTTCCCAGGGCGGATCGCCCGCGAGGAACGTCACTGCTGTCCAAGACACACGTACGACACGTACGATACCCTCTTATCACCCTCACCGCTATGACCCTCTGCGGCCTCCGTACGAGGGCCCGTTGTGTGCAGTGAGCGCGTCGACCCATTTCGGGGCACCGTACAGTGCCATCGAACTAACTACGCCGGCATAGAGGCGCTGACATAATGATCCCGGTCCTCCCACGTTGGGTAGGAGGCGACCCAAGGCGGCAGCGACGTTGACGAGCTTCGGGCCGAGTTACACGAAGTGCTGCTGAAGCTCCATCGTCCGTCTAGGATCAGGCCCAGATACTTCATCTGGGCCTGCACCTTGATCACCGTCCTTGGACGATGATACTCGCCCCTCGAGGGGGCTTCTTCGTGGACCGTGGAAGAGAAGAGGCTCCGTTTAGTATATGGAAAGGTGTCCAGCTTAGAATTTTGAATCGGAAACCCAACATGCTCGGATGGGCACTAGACCATACTGGGGTGGGCACGGAAACACCCGACCACCTTCTATATACACGTATGTAATATCAGCTTTCCAGAAGTCAGAAAAGATATTTTTAACACAATAAATAGATTGACGACTACTACCACCGATTCCACTGAGTCAAAATAGACGTAAAAATTACATTATTTATAATAATGAATATAGCCATATATTACTATCTATGATTAATATATATTTATATATAATACAACACTGGTGGTAGAGCTTTGTGCAAGCTCGTCTGGGTAGGTACCACCCACTTATCAGATATTCTACAGCAAAACAGCAATACTTGATATTGTTGTGTTCCGGTTTGAAGGGTGAGTGAGCCAGTGTAATTACAGGCACAAGGGACATAAAATCTTAGTTCCCAAGGTTGGTGGCGCATTGGATATGTAAGCGATGGTTGACATTTCTTACAATGCCAATGTCTAAGAGCGTTGGTGACCACTTACCATCAGGTGGCCCATATGCTCCTCCGCCTTCCTATTCTATAAAAAAAAAAAAAAAAAAATATGCCACTCAACTACTTACATTCCATTAAATTTTACTTCCAAAGGTTGGATAGTAACTTGGCCTACATTTGTAAATTTTTCGTGAATCCATAGTGAACATTGAAGACTCTTCAAGATCTCAACCAATTATAGAATATTAATTAAATGTCAACGTTGTAAATAAACAAATTTGATTCTCCTGTGATTGCATACATTAAATTTTATTCATTACATATGTAATGTAAAATAATATATAAGTAAATAGAATAATTAATAATGAAAACTTAATGACTCATTTTTGTTACATAATTAAAATATAACAATTTTCATTTTCATTACTTTAAATTTAAAAAAAAAAAAAAACGAAAGATAGGGATGTACTTTGCGACTTTTAAAAAAAAATTTGTATATCTTTTTTTTTAGGAAAATATGATTCACATAATGTGTATGTTTGACAGGCTCATTTTATAATTTATCAAGTACTATATATTTTATTCTTAGAACTGGCTGTTATTTTTAATTGTAATGATACAGTACAGTAACAGCCTGTTAATGTCCCACTGCTGAGCTAAGGCCTCCTCTCCCTTTTGAGGAGAAGGTTTGGAGCTTATTCTTTGGAGCTTATTGGAATGGTGGCAAAATTTAATTATATCGGATATAATTTAAAATATCCAATTCAATAAAATTTAATAATACATTAAATAAATAATAAAATATAATAACATCAATATCTTTCATATTTTTGATTAATTGTAATATAAAAATAATAAAAAATTAAATAAAGAACGATTTTATTTTTTTAGCTAAACAGGCTTTACATTTCACCACCTAGTTATTAAAAAAAAACAAATTATTCAAATAAAAATATTAGATTAAAGAGTTTTGCGTCATTTGATTCCGAGAAGTAGTCTCAAATATCATTCAACAACGCCTTCAAGTACTTACCGTCCAATATTTCTTGATCTAGTTGGTATGAAGGTGCGTGTTTCCCGAAATCATCCATTCTTCATATTTGTAAATAGTTTTAAATAACTTTTAAAACAAAAAAACTTGTTGCTACTAAGACGTATCAAGAGGTTATATATTTGACTGTCAATGTCATTTTGTGACTTAGCAGTCAGCTGTCAATGTCAAACAACAAAAAAAAAACAAAGATAGTGTTGTATGATTATTGTCATAATAATAGTTTGATTGTTATACAACTACATACCACGCTTAGGCAAACGTAGTGTAGGACGCCCTGTGACAAGATGGGCCGACGATTTAAAAAAGGTGGCAGGTTCGGGATGGATGCGGACTGCCCAAGATCGGGATGGTTGGCGTTCTATGGGGGAGGCTTTCGTCCAGCAGTGGACGGCAAAAGGCTGAAAAAAAAAAAAAAATACAACTACATAATCGGAATTGCGATTCAAAGGGAAAATGCTCACTATTGTGACGTCACGATTTGTACAGTAACTAACTTTAATTTTTATTTGCATTTATTAAAAACTTTAATGTTAATAGTAATCTAATGTTTTATAATATCTATTTACTTTTTTTTATTGAATAAACAGAAAATTTATTAATGTTTTTACAACTACTAAATATTGTTTGTGACATTTTTATATTATTACATGTTTGTAATAAGTAATAATTTCCAACAAGAATTTGATATCATTTCAATAGTAATAAAGCTCTTAAGTTGTATAGAATTTCTCTTTTGATAAATTATATTGTCACTCATTTTATCGAATATCGAGCCACAATCATTTGGACCGAATTAATATATAATCGTGTATTTTTTCACGATAAAAATCCTTCGTAGTGGCATGGGCAATGGCAGCAAAAATTATCATAATTACATTTGCTCACTCTTGCTACCATCACAAAGCATTGATAGGACTGAAATGTATTACTATTGTTTCATTCGTATAACAGTCTTAAAATGAGTTTCAGGGTAATGAAAATATTTAGAAATATTATCCCGTTAGATATGAAAAAAGATAAAATACTGTTTGTTAAATTATTTCAGTATTAAATACAACTTAAATACGTTGTGACTTTTATAGGGAAAATTTAAAATCTCAATTTTATGTCAGATTGAACTTGACGTAATTATATTTACCTCAATATTGAAATATTACGAATTCAATTTTTACAATACAAAATATCTAAGAAATTAACATTGTGTGAATTTACCTTCAATTTTGAGTTTCATAATTAATTCTAATTATTCATACTGACTAAAACATAATTGAGGTAACACAAAAATTTATTAATTTTTACTTCCCATCGAGTAAAATCGAAACAATCGATTGACATCCACGTCCCTATTAAATTTCGTTGCTCGGTCCATCCTTGCTAAAAATCCTTAGTCTATGTTCGTGTTTTGAAAAGACGTGATTTCGTCTTTTCGCTCGGGTCCTATCGGCAGAGTATTTATCTAGCTTTTGATTGTGTCAAAGAATATCTTTTCTGTCGGTTTTCCATTGTTTTACGTGTCTTTTATTAATTTTACTGGTAAGTAAAATTGTAGTAAATTATTTATGTCTTCAGACTTTTTTTTTACCATTATTTGAATACAATATTTAAATTTAGGACATGTGGTAACGTTTTTGAGAATTTAAATTTTTAAATGCTTAAGGCCTCGCTTTTTTTGTTTGAGTTTTTGTGTACACATTTATATATAATGTTATTAGTGCAGACATCATAAAAACCTATGCCGGTATAATATGATTACGATACTATATATTCAAGAGTATTTCTTTTATATTTCAGTATTATTAGTTTATTACTATTATACCTCGTCTTTTAAAATAAAGATCTAACAAGTTTGTATCTTCGGTTTTAATTTAATATATCAACAAAAAAAAAACTTTTATCTTTTTTTAATAATTTCTTCGATACATTTCTAATACTCCAGCAACTTAACCGAGTAAAGAACACTGATATAATGTTAATTTAAATAAAATATTTTTATTTTTTTTTTTCTGAATTATTAGGGAATTTTCTGATAAAATTATTATATTGATTTTTTACTTTGCAAGTTTATAATGCAATTAGTCAAAAATTAATGTAAGCTTAGCTGGGGATGTATTCTGATTTTTTTTAATGTCCCATATATTACACTGATGAAGTGTGGTATGAAATTCTATCCATCTTCAAAATGGAGGGTCTCAATTCATTTTTATTTAAACATATCATCTGTATTTATATATATATTTATTTATTTATAAGCCTCAATTTTATTAGCACAGTCAGCAAGGTGGAAGTAATTTCATGGGTAGAGAACATTGTTAAGTTTAAGCTTAGAACATTTAGACATTTTTTTTAATATAATAAGTTTTTTCAATCTTTCATTTATTTATCATGAAATTCTTTATAGTTTTCAAGTATAATTATTTATAATGCTTCAATTATAAAATTGTGTTATTTTCTATCATACACTAATAATTTTATTTCAATGGTTGCGAATTGAATTGCGCAAGTGAATATCTTAAATATTATTATATGCTGGGCTATCTCTTGCTTAATTAGAAAACTTATGGAACGGTATTTAATAACAAAAACAATAAAATTGTATGAATATAATGCTTGTGTTGGGTTTCTTTTGAGCCGGTTGGCGTGGTTGGTAGAACAGTTGCCTTTCACGCCGAAGGTTGTGGATTTGATTCCCACCCAGGACAGACATTTGTGTGCATGAACATGTCTGTTTGTCTTGTCTGGGTGTAATTATCTATATAAGTATGTATTTACAAAAAAAACTAGTATATGTAGTATATCAGTTGTCTGGTTTCCATAGCACAAGCTTTGTACAAGCTTAATTTGGATTCAAATGGCCGTATTATTCTCCTATATAAATGTGTATCTCAATTTAATTCTAATAATTACAATTAAGGTAGCTGTACCTAGATTACACTATAAATGTTGATTAAGGGGTGTTAAGTTAAACGATGCTGTGTTTTCTTCCGAATGTCAAATCAATAATGTCAGAAAGAGCGAAATTGGTGTTTAATTAAATACCTGCTTAACAATGTACGTAAGTAACAAAGTAGCAATGTATCCGTCAATTATTATTAATATGTAATCATGCTAAATAGCTGAATTTCAACTGATATTACCGTCAGTATTAGTGAACTGTCACCTTTTGTTTATTTTGAACTGAAATTCTGGGATTATTTAATGGTGATTCATTTGCTTTGTTTTTTATATGTGTTTTACGCATAAAATGCTAATCTTCTAATCTTCTATACAAGTTTTGAAGCTAATTCCATAACACTGCTTTTTTCTTAAGAGACTATAATGCATTTGGCCACTATTTACGGGCTGTTGTAAATGGTATTTGAATTGGTTGTGTTCAGTTGATGATTTATGAGCAGGCTGATTAGACCTGGCTTCAGTCTGTGGTGGCAGTTTTGATCGGTGACTAATTTGGGGGCATGTGGAAAAAATATCCTTTGAATATGTTTTTTTTATATGATTCTTCATTCATTTTTTCTCACTCATCAACGTTGTACATTTGAAAAATATAAACCACGTTTTAAATCAATAAAATTACTTGTATTGACAGTATCAAGTATAAGTTGCTTTGCACACTATACCCGATTAATGATCCTGGCTAAGCCGAGATGGCCTAGTGGTGAAATGCGTGAATCTTAACCGACGATCGTGGATTCAAACCCGGGTAAGCACCACTGAATTTTCATGTGCTTAATATGCGATTATAATTCATCTCGTGCTTGACGGTGAAAGAAAACATCGTGAGAAAATTTGCATTTAATTATGCCACATGTGTATTCTACATTCACAGGCCGTTACTGTACTGTACTGTACTGATCCTGGCTAAAAAAAAAACATAAACATTTCTCTTTACAGAGGTTGCGTGGAAGAGATCGATGTATAAATAAGGCCGCCTTTGCATATTATATGTACTACTTGTTCTTTTATATGTTTGTAAATTGTGTGCAATAAAGGATTAATAAATAAATAAGTCATCTTTCCAAATTCAACATAAGCTATAAATACTGATATATCGTTCGTTGTAGACGGGCAGCGCGAAGGGGAGGGAAAAGGGAGCTTAGGTAGCCGCAATCGTTACCCCTCTGTCCAGGTAATATATATAGAGCGGTTACCGCCACCCTCTATTTACAACTGAGTTCTCTTGTTGTCGTATATACATAAATATAAAGTCTCATTGTCATCCCATTCGCTGCTGCAGCTGGAAGGGGGTAGTAGGTTGATTTGATGGTTGGTATACATGGTTGGTATGTCAAATTTAAATAAAAACCTGAATAGAAATTGCTCAAAAAGTTTTTGGCCAATTTCGGTGAAGGTTTTTAACCAACTACCTGATAAGAGACTTTGTCTATAGTTTGTTTGTTGGTATATAACTCGGGATTGGATATTACATGACAATGCAAAAATGAAAAAAAATAAATACATATATTTAAAAATAAACTTTTATATACAATATTACTTATATATGCTGTTCATCGTTGAGGGGTTCATATGCAGCCAATCCTAGGTGTTGAATCAGTTCATGCTTATCATAAAAATACATTGTCATCGTAACTTTAATTTTAATTTGTACCTATATCAATTCAAACTATTTGTGTTTTTAATTTTAATTTTATTAAGTGCATGTTTATTTTTTTATGGTCTTTAATTTGTACCAATTTGGACTTATTTTTTTTTTTTTTAATCTTTCTACTCATGTTGCTATAATTATGTGTTAATGTATTTTTAAAACAAATATTGTAATTGTTGTGGCTACTTTAAAAAGCTTCACATGTTAGCTATTTTCACTAAATTGTTTTACATTTGTCATTAAAACATGTAGTAGCTACTAGTGGTCCTTAAAATAAATAAATAAATAAAATAAATAAATAAATAAATAACTGAACAGACATGTAAATTCGACTCCGTAGGATGAGAGGAACTTGTTCTAAATCAGCTTGCAAGATTTGACCTTAAAAAACTAATAAGTCGAAATCTCAATAGCCTATTCCAAACACAAGAGGAGAAAACCCAAATAAACAACTTTGACACCGATATCATTGGTCACCGATATAAATTGACGCGATGCCATTGGTCGAGAGATTTTAGGCGTTTTTAATGTTCTAGTTGTAATCGGAACTTCGAAAGTTAAATTACTGGTGGTAGAGCTTTGTGCAAGCTCGTCTGGGTAGGTACCACCCACTCATCAGATATTCTAACGCAAAACAGCAGTACTTGTTATTGTTGTGTTCCGGTTTGAAGGGTGAGTGAGCCAGTGTAATTACAGGCACAAGGGACATAAAATCTTAGTTCCCAAGGTTGGTGGCGCATTGGCTGTATAAGCGATGGTTGACATTTCTTACAATGCCAATGTCTAAGGGCGTTTGGTGATCACTTCCCATCAGGTGGCCCATATGCTCGTCCGCCTTCCTTATCTATATAAAAAAAATTATATGGTTATAACTAGATAAGTGGAATAGTGTTGTATTATAAACGAAGGTAAATTAATCAAGAACTGTTTATAGTGCGTAATACAGCAGAACAGTTAGAAAATCGCATGCAATTTGTGAATCAATTGTTTTGTTTACCTTTACTCCTACTCCGATTGGAATATGGTATATGTACAATCAATCAACAGCCAATCGTTGTCCACTGCTGAACATAGGCCTCTCCCAAGGTGCGCCAAAGCTCCCTGTCCTCCGCCTTCCGCATCCAGTTGGTGCCCGCCACCTTCTTAAGGTCGTCGGTCCACCTGGCTGGAGGGCGCCCTACGCTGCGCTTGCCGATTCGCGGTCTCCACTCTAGGACTCGTCTGCTCCAACGGTCATCGGTCCTACGACATACGTGACCAGCCCACTGCCACTTCAGCCTGCTAATTTTGCAAGCTATGTCGGTGACTCCGGTTCTTTTCCGGATAATCTCATTTCTGATCTTATCCTTCAAAGATACTCCGAGCATAGCTCGCTCCATAGCACGCTGAGCGACTTTGAATTTGTGGACTAGTCCCGCAGTTAGTGTCCACGTTGTACACGTATTTCTATATATTTTTATGTATAATTGTGTTAATAAAGCTTTCGTTTTCTTAGAAATGTATCAGCGGAGTCGCAGCCACAACCATGCCCAAGATTGGGATCCAATGAGAGAAGAATATGAAAACTCGACACACGCGCCACAATACCACGACGATGAAGTCAAGTAAGTAACAATTTTTGTGTACAGTAATAATAACAGCCTGTTAATATCCCACTGCTGGGCTAAGGCCTCCTCTCCCTTTTTGAGGAGAAGGTTTGGAGCTTATTCCACCACGCTGCTCTAATGCGGGTTGGTGGAATACACATGTGGCAGATTTTCAGTGAAATTCGACACATGCAGGTTTCCTCACGATGTTTTTCCTTCACCGTCAAGCACGATATGAATTATAATAACAAATTAAGCGCATGAAAATTCAGTGATGCTTGCTCGGGTTTGAACCCACAATCATCGATTAAGATTCAAGCGTTCTTACCACTGGACCATCTCGGCTTTAATATTAAAAGTAAAACATAAATAAATGTTCCAAGTTCTAAGGTCAAAGTATCGGTTTTTTTGCTTATTTCCTTGTAAACGTTGAGCGTTATGATAAAATAGTAATATAATAATATGCACGCTATAATAAGCCGAGATGGCCTAGTGGTAAGAACGCGTGAATCTTAACTGATGATCGTGGGTTCAAACCCGGGCAAGCACCACCGAATTTTCATGTGCTTAATTTGTGTTTATAATTCATCTCGTGCTTAACGGTGAAGGAAAACATCGTGAGGAAACCTGCACGTGTCTAATTTCATTGAAATTCTGCCACATGTGTATTCTACCAACCCGCATTGGAGCAGCGTGGTGGAATAAGCTCCAAACCTTCTCCTCAAAAAAAGGGAGAGGAGGCCTTAGCCCAGCAGTGGGACATTTACAGGCTGTTACTGTTACTGTTATCTACGATGAGATTTATAGGTACAAGTGTTCGGTCAATGTTCACATAATTGAGAACTGCTACCATAGACTGTGAAAATCTCAATGAATTTTCTTAATCGAATATCTCTGGATTTTAGGCCTTATCAGGACTAGCGACCGCAAATCGTTTTTGTGTCGAAAATTATTTCTCTGGTCACGGTAATCCGACGTGTCAGAGCCAGTTCATGATTTCATATTTTCGTTTGTTGTACAAACGAAATTTAATTTTTATGACGACATTCTTAAGGTTCGTTATCAATAAACCCTATCTGCGGTTGTTCAAGTGATATAAACATTTCTGTGAACCATTTATCACACACGCCTGTATCGATCGCCTCATGATAGTACGGATTTTTTGTGATTTGAAAGATAACAGAGCGTCTGCCACAAATCTTTCTGGTCCCGCATGGAAAATAAACTACTGGTGGTAGAGCTTTGTGCAAGCTCGTCTGGGTAGGTACCACCCACTCATCAGATATTCTAACGCAAAACAGCATTTGGTATTGTTGTGTTCCGGTTTGAAGGGCGAGTGAGCCAGCGTAATTACAGGCACAAGGGACATAAAATCTTAGTTCCCAAGGTTGGTGGCGCATTGGCTATAAGCGATGGTTGACATTTCTTACAATGCAAATGTTTATGGGCGTTGGTGACCACTAATCATCAGGTGGCCCATATGATGTTCGTCCGCCTTCCTAATAAAAAAAAAAAACTTTCACCATTCCCCATTAAGACTGGGGAAGTGGAGGGCGCTTTGTCATCAGTCTAAGTTTTTCCTGAATGTATGATTCGAGCCAAGTCTCTGAAAGAACAACATTCAATCAGTCTGCTATTTTTTTTCACTTGTCTTATTAAAATGCTTCGAGAACAATCGATATCATCTCATTTTTTGTATATGGGTTTCCCATTCTCTTTCAAATAATAATTTCAACCGCGGAACAAGCCACTATTTTGTAGAGTTTCTACTTTTCGAAGTAGGAATCTCTTTTCTTCCTTCAATAGTATATTAGGTCCTTACATATGAAATTAGCGTTTTGTCGTACTGACCACTTTGATCTGAAATATCCTCACTTTGGTTAAGAATTTCAAACTCAAATTTATAAATCCATTTACCTGGTTCATTTGAATTTTGAAAACAGTCATTCATTTGTTTTTTCCTCATTATTTTTTTCTTTGGCGTCGCTTATTACCGCACAATGGAAACATGAAATATCGGTTTATTTACGAGTACGAGTTCTACCGGTGTAGAAACAGCTCGAAGGATTAATTATGTGTACGGCGCTGGTGTCGCAAAAGTAATTTCGACCTTCAGAACCAACCCCTGTGGACGGCCGGAGACCAAAGTGGAAAATGAAGAACCAAAGCACTTCAGAGATATTAGATAGATTCGGGGTAAGTGAAAAAACTGTATTAATCCACTTGAAGCAAATCGGGAAAGTAAAAAACTTGAACGTTGGGTACCTCATGAATTGAGTGAATCGAACTTGCAAACACGCGTCGACTGTGTCTTTGTCGTCGCAGTGTTACTTTGCTCAACCGATACAATAATGAAGGGAATGAAGGGATTGGATACTGTACGATAATCGGAAGCGCTCGTTGCAATGGCTGAACCCTGGTAACCCAGCCAAATCCTGCCCTAAACGAAAATTGAGTCAGAAAAACTTACTTGTGAGTGTTTGGTGGACTAGCGCCGGTGTCGTTCACTACAGCTTTCTAAAATCTGGCCAAACGATTACGGCAGATATCTATTGTCAACAACTGCAAACCATGAAGGAAGAACTAGCTGCTAAACAAGCGTGATTGGTCAATCGCTCTAGGTCACTGCTGCTTCACGACAACGCAAGACCACACACTGTACAACAAACAACCACTAAGTTAGATGTGCTACAATTGGAATGTCTGCGACATCCACCGTACTCCCCGGACCTTGCTCCAACAGATTACCATTTTTTCCGGAATTTGGACAACTTCTTACAAGGAAAAAAATTCAACTCCGATGCGGCAGTCCAAACCGCCTTCAAAGAATTTATTGATTCTCGCCCCCATGGTTTTTTTAGTAAAGGGATCAATGAACTACCTATGAGATGGCAAAAGTGCATAGATGACAATGGTGCATACTTTGATTAATTAAATATATTTAAAAAAAAAAAGACTATATTCCTTCCGTACAAAACGCCAATTTCATATGTGAAGACCTATTATTATACACACTCTTAAACTCTTAATACTGTCAACTGCTGTCGCTTAACGGAGCTGACGCTATTTCTTATGTTTTTTTTATTAGTTTAGATACAGATGAGTAAACGGGCCGCATGATGGTAAGTTGTCACCGTTGCCCATCTGCCCGCCCACTTAACTATATTGTGATATGATTGTGATTCATCTCGGCTGGCTCATGTATTTTAAAACCTAACCAATTTTCTCTCCCTTCGTAATCCCAGTACCGATAACGGAGTGCAGCTCGACCACAATAAGTTATATGTCACGAATATACCGATGACGCTCAACCAAGCCGGCCTCTTTAATCTATTCTCGAAGTACGGGAATTGTTTGAAGATTTTCCTCAGTGGGGATCCGTCGAAGAGGTTCGCGTTGGTCTGGTATGAAACACCCAGGTGAGTGGATTATATATTAATTATTAGGTTACCCGCGGGAGGAGAGGGTAGGTATTTTAATACCCTATATTAATTGCTGTACCTCTGACAACGTGTATGCAAAATTTCATGATGACCTATTCAGAAATTAAGATGTGATAGCGTAACAAACAAACAAACTCACTTTCGCTAGTACAGTCGGAAGATCGAAAAAAAACATAAACGAATTTAAACTAATTTATTTTATAATAAAACTTTTACAAATTAATTTATTATATAAAGTGAATGTTTAACTTACTCAATGTAAGTTATAATAATGAATATTAAAAATATATGAAATTAAATTATTCCTAAACTGCAGCTTTTATATAATCTAATTATATACATCTTAGGAATCAATATAAGTAAGCCGAGATGGCCCGGTGGTAAGAACGCGTGAATCTTAGTCGATGATCGTGGGTTCAAACCCGGGCAAGCACCACTGAATTTTCATGTGCTTAATTTGTGATTATAATTCATCTCGTGCTTTACGGTGAAGGAAAACATCGTGAGGAAACCTGCATGTGTCTAATTTCACTGAAATTCTGCCACATGTGAATTCTACCAACCCGCATTGGAGCAGCGTGGTGGAATAAGCTCCAAACCTTCTCCTCAAAAAGAGGAGAGGAGGCCTTTAGCCCAGCAGTGGGACATTCACAGGCTGTTACGGTTACGGTAGGAATCAATATCCCAGCAATTCTCGATGTGAATTATACTTGGCGGTAAAGCTTTACGCAAGACAGTTTTTGTAATTATTGGTAGGACATTCATATATTCTACCGCTAAACGGCAATAGTTTGTGTTGTTGTGTTCTGGCATGAAGGATGAGTGAGCCAATGTAACTACAGGCACAAGGGACATAACATCTTCGTTCCCAAGGTTAATCGCATTGGTGAGGTCATGAATGGTTAATACTTCTTACATCCAATGACTATGGGCGGTGGTGACCGCTTGACATCAGGTGGCCCATATGGCCGTCCTCCTACCTATAACAGTAAACAGTAACAGCCTGTGAATGTCCCACTGCTGGGCTAAGGCATTCTCCCCTTTTTTGAGAAGGTATGTACGCTTATTCTACCTATAACATAAAATAAATTTGAGATTCGCAGTAAGATCAAACTTGTGTTAATATAAATTAAATAATTAAATATTTTATAATTAATTCGTGATGTTTACAGCGAAGCTAAATTGGCAATGATGAAATTGAACAAGATTGACCCATTCCAGTTGCATATCCACACAGCACATAAGGTATGTAATAAACATATTTAATATATATGTAACTAAATAACTATAACTTTACCCCCCCCCCCATTCCTAACATGTGCGAAGCCGCGAGCGAACACTGGTGTTTTTTATAAATGTAATACTTATTAGATTATTCCAAAAGTTTTTTGGTTGAGAAAAAAAACGAGATATTGAAAATAATTAAAAAAATGATATCCAACTACTTAAAAATCACGCTCTTAAATGTATGACGTGATTTTATAAGCTTAGCCAAATATCGAGTTAAATCGAGCAGCAAGCAGTGAGCGAGAACCAGTAATATATTTGTATTTAGCATCCAGAAGTGAAACAGATTTTCATCATCATCAGGAATCATACAAATTGATGTAAATAACACACTCAATTACTCTTTAAAACTCAATTAACACATACAACAAATCACACGTAGCGCCGATAATTATTTTACCTTTCTGTTAATAAATAAAATGGCGGTATTAAATTAGCGCGCGTCTTTTTTTTATTAACAACGCTGTTGTATGAATCAATCTTCTAACTGAATACATATTTAAAATGTTCTAATTAAGACCTTTCAATTTGATACCCAAACACAGGAATTATGTCCTCTGAGGACGCCATATTGACTGAGTGTGACGTCACATAGCCTGTGACCAGCGGACGAGCAAGTGCTCTCAACGATAACTCATTTGTCGTATTATTTAATTTTTGTTGATAATTTTTTTATGTAAAATGTTAAAGAAAAATGTATGCAAATAAAGTTTTAATATTGAACAGAAAAGCAACAACCAGAGGAGTTCGATGGTCTACCGTGAGGATACGAGCGTAAGCAGCTGGTGCCGATACAGCAGGTAAGACTATCTTTTATATGCCCTGGGTTAATGATTGTATAGTATAAAGTCTGACTGCCTCGTTGGTCTAGTGGCTTGATGTAAGGCCGCAGACCCGGAGGTCACAGGTTCATTTCCCAGGTCGGGCCAATAAAAAGTTATTGAGTTTTTCTGACAAAAAATTCTCAGTAGCAGCCCGGAGTCTGGAAGTTGGATGTGTGTACAGTCTCGTGCTGCAGAAAGCACGTAAAGCCGTTTGTCCTGCGCCTGAACTCTATCCGGTCGTGTCGGATTGCCGTCCCATCGGATTATGAGAGTTAGGGAATAGAGAGTGCACCTGTGTTCGCGCACACACTCGTGCACTATAATATCTCCTGCGCAGTTGGCTAATCTCTCTTGAGATTGGCCGCCGTGGCCGAAATCGGTCTGGAGGACATTATTATTAGTGTAGTATCATTAGTACAGGTCAGATATTTTCTACGCCTTTTCTGTGTGACGTGTGTACGGAGTTTCGTTATGTTCGTTTGAGTTGTTAAGGCGAGGAAGCTCAACGAACAAACAGTTGATCATACAATAGGTAAATATAAACAAACAAGTTTCACCTCGAATTGTTGAATTTTACTGGTGGTTGGGCTTTGTGCAAGACCCTCTGGGTAGGTACCACCCACTCATCAGATATTCTACCGCAAAACAGCAGTACTTGATATTGTTGTGTTCCGGTTTGAAGGGTGAGTGAGCCAGTGTAATTACAGGCACAACGGACGTAACATCTCAGTTCCCAAGGTTGGTGGCGCATTGGCGATGTAAGCGATGGTTAACATTTCTTACAATGCCAATGTCTGTGGCCGTCACTTACCATCAGGTGGCCCATATGCCAAAATTGTCATTTGTCGATATATGAAATAATCTGTGGCATTCGTTGTGAAAAATTTCGTAGTACGTATCATATATACTTCGTTACTATATAATATTATATTTTACTTATTTATTTTATATAATTATCTACCAATCCTTTACCAACAGTTTTATAATTTTACATTAATTTAATGTACAATGTATTCACTGTATGGGATAACACTGTATATAAGTTGTTTAGTGGAATAGTGTTGTATTATTTACGGTTGTATTGTACACATGAGCTGTTTGTAGTGCGTAATACAGTAGAGCTATTAGCAATTTGCATGTAATAAGTCGAGATGGCCCAGTGGTAAGAACGCGTGAATCTTAACCGATAAACGTGGGTTCAAACCCGGGCGAGCACCTCTGAATTTACATGTGCTTAATTTCTGTTTATAATTCATCTCGTGCTTTTCGGTGAAGGAAAACATCGTGAGGAAACCTGCATGTGTCTAATTTCATCGAAATTCTGCCACATGTGTATTCTACCAACCCGCACTGGAGCAGCGTGGTGGAATAAGCTCCAAACCTTCTCCTCAAAAAAGGGAGAGGAGGCCTTAGCCCAGCAGTGGGACATTTACAGGCTGTTACTGTTACTACTGTTATGGAATATGTAAATATAAGATTTGTGTATCTATACTCCATTGATTGGAATAGGGTTTATATAGAAAGTCTTATTTAATTACATAGTTTATATGTACGCTACATATTTGCCGGTTGGCGTGGTTGGTGGATACTTGGTGGATGTATTCGATTCCCACCCAGGATAGATATTTGTGTGCATGAACGTGTCTGTTTGTCCCGAGTCTGGGTGTAATTATCTATATAAGTATGTATTTACAAAAGAAAAGTAGTATATGTAGTATATCAGTTGTCTGGTTTCCATAGTACGAGCTCCGCTTAGTTTGGGATCAGATGGCCGTGTGTGAATAATGTCCCAGGATATATTATTATAGTATATATAATCGAATTGAATGTCTTTAAAGTATATAATGTTCTTAAAATTCATGATTGATGTATATGTGACGGGTCAAATTCAATACCAGTTTAATTCGTATGTGTAGTTATTAAAATACATCAAAGGCCAGAGAGCGACAGGTTGGTGGGGGATGGGGGGATGGTTGTTGAGTACGATACAAATCTAAAATCAATAAATGGTTTTTATGGGGAGATGAATGTTGTTTCGTCTCGTATTTGTGATGTTTATAAAGTAGGCAAAGAAATAACAGCTTAGTTACCTTTGTCTACTGTGTTTTTTTAAGCCTTTGACTCTATCTAACGTTTTCAATGATTAAACTACTGAAACGATTTTGATGAAATTTGCTATGAATTAGCACGAACCCCAAAGTCGGACAATGATTTTTTTTACCTAATACCCTCTCCCATAATCCCCATAACACGCGGGCGAATACTAATTGTAAAGAAATTATCCTAGTTACTGTAAAAGTTGGATCTCTTAAGCTCTTCGAGGCTACGATAAATAATTCGGTCGGTATTATAACTAAATTGAGCTTCAAAAGTTGATTACTTTCGTGAGCCCTTATATGGCTTTCTAAGTCGAGCTCTGTGAACATGAAATTGCTTGAAAAGTTTCAATTTTATTTAAGTATAAGGTGATTTGGATTTTTTATTAAAAATGCTTCAACGTCTTTTATAAGTCGCCATTAAAATATAAGGACTGTTCGTACATATTATGATAAATTTAAATATATAATATTGTCGGTAAATTGACGAGAAATGTTGAAAATTACGCGATAGTTCATAATCATTCATTGATTGACTTATCAAACTCACGGTTCTAAAAAAATGGGGAACCCTCTATGGGTTTGACGCAAGTATAGACTCGAGATGAATCTAGATAGCGATATTTCAATATAACACCCCACCTTGTTCCCGGTAAAGCCCGAACCACGTCCGCCTCCCTTCCATTTCCATGGCGGTGAATCGATATAGTTGCCTAGGATCCGAGACATGAGCACTAGGGTCCTGTTTATTGATTTAGTACATCGAATTACCGCTTGGCGAGATTGGCGACCTCATACATCATTCGGACGTCGAAGGGGACGCATCGTTTACACTTGTCATCCATTACGTTATGTATAACTTATATGTTCGTAGATCTAAGCGGGCTGTCTGCTTTAGAGGTAAGTGATTATTTTATAACAGTTATTCGACAAGTCGATTACAGTGAAGCGGGACGAGCTAGATTGTTTTTTTAACGGTTTTTGTGTTTTGTTTTGTTTTGTTTCTTATAGTATTCAAATTTTGCTCGTTTTGTTTTTTTTTTTTTAATTTTGCGATTTGAATTTCGAAATGATTAATAAAAAAGCGTTTTTATTTTTATTTCCTTTTACTGGTTTTTTTTGTGTTGCTTTGCGCAAGCGCGTTAGGCTTTGTCGCCCGGGCAGACCTAACTCTCCACCCTAAGTGCACCCTAACTGCACCCCACCTCAGAGCTAATATTAAGTAAGTAATAAGACTTAATATTGTTAGTTCGTCATTGCGAGCTTCAGTGCGTGTTTTTATTGAGTCTTTTTATCGGTTGTTTGGTTTTATATTCGATGCGCAAGCGCGTGGCTCGGTCGCCCAGGGAAGGCTCCGCCCTACCTCAGAGCTAGTATTAAAAGCGATGTTATACTGAAATTTTTATTAGACTACATTGAGCTGCTGAGCTGTCAATGTTTTATTATTTTAGTCATTATTTATTTATTGTTACATATTCATTCTCGGTTATTGAGTGTTTTAAAGTTCCAACGCTACTTTATGTTGCTCGGGCTTAAGGGTGAGTTAGTCTGTTTTGTTATTTATATTAACTTTAAATTTCAATATGACGGTAATGGCTAATGATTTGAATGCTGATTTGTAACTGACTAATGGCTTGATTCGAATTACACCAGACTTGACCTTTAATTAAAAATTAAATCAGTGTTGCCATCTTGTAAAATGAAATCATTACAGCAGTAATTTCATTGTGGGATATTTTGAATACAGTTCAGAGCTACAATAATCACGTTATTTTCGGGAATCTTGTTTTAAGAGATTCTCTTATGAGTCTAAGTCGTTTATTAAGTAATTGCGTCAGGCAAGCCTGTTGCGCACTTATTGACGCGCCGCCATCTTGTTGTACAATTTTTCGCGGTTATTTTGTATAGTTGGGCAAAATGGAGGACGAATTTTTTGATAATGATAAAATAAATAATTTGTCTTTTTAAGCGGGCTCTGTTTTTATAACGAAGCGGTGTTCTGTCATTGATAAAATTTCTTTAGATTAACGGTTTTGTAGGTCTTGCAATTAACAAAAAAACGTGCTGCCGTCTTGTATAAAAAAAGCTTTATGAAGTAGTTTTTCTTCTTTTGTTTATTATCAGTTTTAACTAGTAATGTTCTAAATTGTTCTAAATTGTCCAAAGTACTATCGCACGCACGCACGCTAACTTCATATCGACATGCCGCCATTTTGTCTTTTTTTTTATAGAATAGGAAGGCGGACGAGCATATAGGCCGCCTGATGGTAAATGGCCACTAACGCCCATAGATATTGGCATTGTAAGAAATGTTAACCATCGCTTACATCACCAATGCGCCACCAACCTTGGGAACTAAGATGTAACGTCCGTTGTGCCTGTAATTACACTGGCTCATTCGCCCTTCAAACCGGAACACAACAATACCAAGTACTGCTGTTTTGCGGTAGAATATCTGATGAGTGGGTGGTACCTACCCAGACGAGCTTGCACCAAGCTCTACCACCAGTATTGTCATCAGTATTGTCAGTGTTTTGCGCGCTGCATATTGACGTGTCGCCGTTTTGTTGTAGTTTTTTTGCGTAGTTGGCCAAAATGGAAGAGGATTCAATAGAGACTAGTTAAATAGTTTAAAGATGATTTGCGACTTGTATGATATGTAGACTAGTCTAAGCTAGTCTTGCCATTTAAAAAAAACATCAGTGCTGCCATCTAGTAAATGAATAAGCATAAATCAGTTTGTAGGTCGAGGAAAATTTTACAGTTTAGAATTGGTAATCATGGGGACTCATTTATTAAGAAAAATATCCTAAAAGTACAATTTTCCCACGCATGCGTGCATCAGTCGAGTCCGTCGCGCAGGTGTCAATCGTGTAGTGATTATAAAAACACGCCGCCATTTGCTGTACAGTTGATCGCGGTTGTTTTGTGTAGTTGGCCAAAATGGGGGTCGAATATTTTGATAAGGATTGAATAAATTTGAAGCAGGTTTTGTGTTTGCCACGAACCAACGCCCAGTATTTACTAGTTTTTGTTTCTTTTTGCGCGTTTTATTAGGAATAGGCTGGTCTTGCCATAAATTAAATACAGTGTTGCCATCTCGTAAAAAGAAAAATTTTAATGCAGTTCACTTTGGAGATATATGCTTTTGGAATGCTATGCTATGCTTTTAGAAAATTTCCTGATATTTGCAAGTACTAAAGTGCCAACGCATGCGCGGATCAGCCGCCCATTATGTGGGGTTAGCCGAGACCGTTGCGCAAGCGTCAGACTGATACTTGGATATCGACGCGCCATTTTGTTGAACAGTTGATCGTTTTTATTTTGTGTAGTTGGCCAAAATGGAGAACGAATACATTGATTAATATCAAGTGGACTTTGCAACGAATCAACGCCTATTGTACTGGTTTTTGATTTTTTTTCGTTCTTGTACAATGTATTCGAAAATCTTGCCATATAAAAAAACAGTGTTGCCGTGTTTTATAACAAAAAACTTAAGTTGTTTTCGTTATACTATCAAGGTATAAAATAAATTTGGAGAATCGTGTATTGAGAAAATGTCCTAGAATATGTAAGTACTAAGTTCACCCGCTAGCGCGCGCTAGCTGCCCGCTTCATAAAGATCGTAGACACGAGAAACAAATAGACCAAGGGGCCGCGAAACCGCAATTGAGACGGAGATAGTTTGTTAATGTGTGCGTATAATGTTGCCATAGTAACTGTATTCCCTGTTTTGAGAGATAAATAATTTTCAGGATTAAATTAAAACAAAATAAATTTATTAAATTTTCCTTTTTAATAATTATTATACTTTTTTTTAATTCAACTATTTTTTTGTTTTTCAACTACACCCAAAAACTTGTATTGTTAGCTTTTGTTTCCGTTATCAATAGTATTTCAGCATCTTTATATGGTACTGGATTAGCATTCTCCTCAGAAATTGAAATCTAAAACACTCAATTAAATTATTACTAATTAATGGTTGCCACATATATTTCTATGTTAACCTCTTGACACGGAATGTAATAATATTATAAATTCATGAAGAATGTTAAATAATGTTGTCGTTAGGAAATTATAAAAAGAAGTACGAATAAATTAAAATAACATATTTACATATAACGAAGCACTTAAGGTTATTATTGGACTCCATATTTATTTGTTTACATTGTCGACGAGTCGATGTTTTTTTATCGAAAATCAGGACTTTTTTTAGCTGACGCTGGCAGCACTTACATGATAAATAATTATAGGTCATGAATGATAAAAACTGGAATTTCCTATTATCTTCTGGATTTTAATGCAATACAAGGTTCCGTCATGCTTTGGCATAAATAAACATCTCTGAGAAACTATATTTAGGGACAAAATAGTCGTACTTACGCGTAAAAACACACGCCGGCAATTTTCTTCTTGCTATCCCTTACCATGAAATAATACGACAATGCACCATTGTATAATCTTCGATATGATATAAGGATTGTTTCTCGGCCTTTTCACTGGATTTGAATCGTTTTCTAACATAAAAGTAAGCGAAAATTGAACAAAAAACAATGCACGCACCAACTGTCAAGTTTGTTTCGCTACTTGAGTAGCGAAACAAACACCAAAACTGGTTACTCGATAAGGGAAAAAGATTCTATACTAGGACTAAGGGAGTCTTACTATTAAAAATAAATAAAAATCAGTGTTGCCAATTTGTGAAAAAAAAAAACTTAATGCAATGGTTTTCATTTTAACTAATAATTGTGTCTTATTTCGAGACTTCGGTTTGAAATAAAACGCCCTAAAATGCTTAAGTAATATGTTCGCATGCATGCATTAAGCTCGGAAGTCTCCTAGTGCATGCATTAAGCTCGGAAGTTTCCTAGAACCGCTTATAGAAGGCGTTGTACTAAATTATGGCTTCTTATTTTTGATTCTGCGACATGTATATGTTTATTAATTCATTCTATAAAAAGTTAGTTGTGTTTGAGGTAAAATAAGGTGACTAAGCCATTCATTGGCATTATTTATTTTGCAATATTATATAGGAATACTTCTAAATAATATTCAATGAAAACATTCATTCACTTAACTAATAGAGTAATACATACATACATATTTAAATGATATACTTTTTGCAAGTCAAAATGCCTGAGATATATTTTTCTGAATGACCACACTGGCGCCACTTTGGAACTTTCACGTAGTGAAATTGTTGTTATTATAAAATTAAGACAAAATTCGTTTCCTTATATATTACATACATTGTATGTATCGAGTGAATTTTTGACACGTGTGTGTTACGCCAAGCAGCACTGAAGCAGCGTGGTAGAATAAGCTCCAAAACTCATCAAGTGCGGAGGAGGCTTTTTCCAGCTGTCAAAGCACTTAACATAAATTATTGATCAAAAAAATCCATCCAAACACAAAAAAAGAAGTACCAAAAGAACTGCCGCAACTAATGTTGTTTTTTATTATGTTTCATTTCGTTGGGGTAAAAAAATACCCCACAAAATAGTTAGCGCTTAACTAATAAAAATCCAGAATTTGTCAGACTACACATAGATAGATAAAAGAGATAAAAATTGTTATTAGTAAGTCCAAATCTCACGGGATGGCTTAGCATGCGCAAGCGTTCCCGTGGCGCCCCCCGGCAAGACGGAGAGGATACCGCTGGTTTTTTTAGTGGGTATTCCGGCGCCCTTAGCGCCGGTGAGCCCCACATACCCTTCTACTTCATATGAGGGAAACGCGTAAACGTGTTTTACCAACCAAAAAAAAAGTCCAAATCTCACAATAATTTTAACATTTGTATTATATATACACTTTCTGGTTCTGAAATTGCAAATTAAGCATTATGTCTCTAAAATTTCTATACAATATTAAATCCAATATCATAAAATATGATGTCTGCTTAGTTCGTTCGAATGTTCATTCATTATTATTGTAAAGTAATTTTTTAATCATTAAAAGTTAGAATTATTAATTAAAACATTGTTACCTAATAGTAATTTAAAAAAAATATATGACATAAAATTTCGATAATAATTTTACGTAGCTAATAATAATTACGTATAACGAACTCCTTCATACTATAGTAATCCAATACTTAACCAATCATAACACAAATTTTCACAGTCATAAAGCGCTTATAGCGCTTTTCTATCCCTTTTTTTCTTGATAAACGTCAGTCGATAAGTGTCGCTTAGAGCATTTAAAGCGCTGTAATTTATCAAGTTCTGCTTACTTTAAAATTTGAAAGGTTGAAAGTTGTTCATGTTGTACGTTTTTGAAAAGTATATAGGTGTTTTTATTATCAATGTGTTAAATTAAAACCAAATAAATCTGAAAACACGAATTTGCGTTTGAAGTAAATTTAAAATAGTTTTGTCTTCGTTATGCTACTCAACAAATACTTTGCTTCTATGAAAGACATGCAAACGTCGGCGTAAGTATATTTTAATAAGCACATTACTGGTTATATGAAATTTATTGTCTTAGTTTTCTAAAAACTTAAAATATATACAAACTATACGTTTAAAATTAGTATTTCATACGTATTTATTGCATTTTTTAAACTAGGAAATTCATAACTGCAAATATGGCGGGTAAAATTAGTTTTTTTGTTATTGAATGTTAATATTTCTATTTTAGTAGTATCTTCATGTATTTTCATATTATAAGTGAAATGTAAGTAATGTAGTAACAATTATTCTTTATGAATTTTGTATTCGTTCGCAAAAAAACCATTATGGATTAATGATATTAAGTGAATTTAAGAATAGTATAAGAGAAGGTAGTATCTAGTTTTACTAGGTGGTAGGACTTTGTGTTAGACCGTCTGCGTATGTACCACCCACTCATCACATATTCTACCGCCAAACAGCAATAATTAATATTGTTGGGTGATTGAGCATTGTAACTAGATATTCAAAGGACATAACATCTTAGTGTCTTAGGTTAATATTTCTTACAGTGCCAATGTCTATGGGTGGTAGCGACCATTTACAATTAGATGGCCATTTGAGATCCGCCAACCTACTTTATATAAAAAAAAAAAAATTAAAATGAAAGGATAATATATTTTTGTGTAATATTATCACAATACAGGAATAAATGATAAATTTCATATAAAATTATCTGTCATTTTAATTAATACAGTTTGCCTTATTGCTTGATTTAATAGTAAGTTTCTTTTCTTATCATCATAGTGATATTATATATTTTGTAACATTTTCAATGAAGTAATGTATAAAATATTTATATAATTGAGTTAGTTATTACTAGTAAATCGTGTGAGCAGCTGTTGGTTGTAATTCTCTTCTCATGATGAACAAATGGCTTGAATTTAAATAAATTTGGTGAAATCACCAAACCATTCAGGACAGTAAGTTGATTTTTTTAAGATAAAGTAATATCTTATTACTTTATCTTAAAAAAAAGCTTAGGTCTTTGTTGCTGTCACAGATGAGATGCTTTTTTGCACTTAATTAAAAGCGCATGTCATGTCTACATCAAGAGAAATGTAATCATTTGAATTTTTTGATTGTCATTTTGTTTAGGAATATAAAATAAAACAATAAAATAAATCCATATTATTTCCTTTCTATGTAATTAATATATTTTATTCAAGTAGCACTAATAAGCGCTTATGATTCGTAACATAACAAATTCCACATAAAGCTGTGACTGATAGTATAATAATGTAGAATGTATTATTCAGTCGATTGTTTTTTTTTGTTTTAATATTTTAAATTTGAAAGTGAGCATGCTTTTTGTTATGCTTTTATGTCTTAACTATTCAACGTGATCAATCATAATGAAATTTTGCATACAATTGTGCACAGGGGTACTGACCAGGACATTGGATATCTAACACCGGCTCCCCTGTTCAGTTACATGTTTTTACAGTAAAAATTATAATAATATTGTTTGATGGTTGTAACTAGCAAATTTAGTTATTTATAAAAATCAGCAAGATTCATCTTGACAGCTTTTCCGTCGTTGAATTTTTAAACAATATAACTATAATTAAAGACATGTGGAACGGTGTCTTGAAATAAAAGATGATTTCATTTAAAAGGTAGTTTTTAGTTTACATCTTATTAGTATATGACCTGTGGCCATTTATACATTATGTTTAAATAGCCTATAATATAAAAGTTGACTGCGTCGTTGGTTTAGTGGCTAGATATAGTGGCCGGCCGCGGACCCGGAGGGCGTGGGTTCAATTCTCAGGTCGGGCCAATAAAAAGTTATTGGGTTTTTCTGTCAGAAAATTCTCAGTAGCAGCCCGGAGTCTGGAAGTTGGAAGTGTGTACACTCCCGTGCCTCGGAAAGCATTTAAAGCCGTTGGTCCTGCGCCTGAACTCTTTCCGGTCGTGTCGGATTGCCGTCCCATCGGATTATGAGAGTTAGGGAATAGAGAGTTCACCTGTGGTTTGCGTACACATTCGTGCACTATAATATCTCACGCGCAATTGGCTAATCTCTCTTGAGATTGGCCGCCGAGGCCGAAATCGGTCTGGAGGACATTATCATTATTATAAAAGTTAAGAGAGGCGATTAATTCGAAATTACGTATGGGCATTTTTATTTAATTTATTTTCACCATTTGTTTCAGGAAACTTGATGATGTGTCAAACGGAGAAAATAATATCGAAGACGATGTGGTCGTTGACGATGATATAGTGAGTTATTTAATAATTTTTATTATATTTTATTTATTTATATATTAAAAGCTTGCTAGCGGATGTTACATAAACTATATATATATATCCTATATAATAAATCCATGTACTAAAACTGGAAACATTCTATGTACACTCATTTTAAATCAAACACCGCATGCATAGTGTTCTGGCGTTGATTACAATTTTTTAATTATATTAAAGTCATCAACATCATATAATTTTAAATTTGTAAAGTTCTTATTTTTAATTTATATAAATTTCCAATTTATATTTTTATGATTTCTTGTAACTGAGGGAGCACATACATTTATAACTCGCATAATATATTTTAAGCTCGTCATGTGTATTCCTTATATGTATATTATTCCTTATATACTATCCTTATATACAAGTATTCCTTATATACTATAGATTTCTACGAAAATTGCGAATATGTAAAGGTATCAATTTTCTTTAAGTTATTGTTGGGAGTGGGGGAGGGGGGGGGGGTGTAATCGCTACTGTTAAAATACTTTGTTGTTTTTTTTTACAGGGTCTCTTGGGCGAAGGTCTCGATACGAACCTAGTGCTGGAGATAGAGGAATTGAAACTTAAACATCTCAAGCTCCAAGAGGCGCAGATACAATGCAAACAGCGGATGCTGCTACTCAACCGTATGGGGAAAAATGTATATATTTTTTTTTATTTTTATAAATTGGCTGACTTGCAAATGGACCACCAGATGTTGAGTGGTCAATTGCACTAAGAAATTAAGAAATATCATGTTATTACCATCCCTTATATTATTAATGTATCCAGTACCAGTAACAGCCTGTGAATGTCCCACTGAGGCTAAGGCCTCCTCTCCCTTTTTGAGGAGATGGTTTTGCAGCTTATTCCTCAACGCGGGTTGGTGGAATACACATGTGGCTGAATATCAGTGAAATTAGACACATGCAGGTTTCCTCACGATGTTTCCCTTCATCGTTAAGCACGAGATGAATTATAATCACAAATTACACACATGAAAATTCAGTGGTGCTTGCCCGGGTTTCCCACCCACGATCATCGGTTAAGATTCACGCGCTCTTACCACTGGGCCATCTAGCCTTTTTTTTATTATTAATGGCTTTATTAATGTATATATGTGAGAAATACCTTGCAGTGCCAATGGCTGATGGTGACCACTTACCACTGACAGTTTTAAGTGCGACATTTAAAAATAGATATTGTATAAACACGAAAATAACTCCCGTCATTGCTCTGAGGAATTATTCTCTCTATTTCCTGTTGCCCCCTTCCTTCATAAGTCTACGCGAGCTGGCTCTCGATGTCACCGCCTAACTGTGACATCAATTCCATCGCGCACGAAGAAATTTGGTAACTCCTTCTTCCAAAAAATGGAATTCCTTACCAGCTCACGTGTTCCCCTCCTCTTACAACCCAGATTCCTTCAAACGAGGCCTGAAGAGGCATCTTGCGGGCCGGCAAGGCGAAGGCGGCTAGTGCAGAACATTCTTCCCGAATGTACTGTCCGTCGTCGCGTTTAGACTCTACTACCACTTATCTCCTGTCACTCCCTTCATCACACGGGCGAAACTATTGATAATAGTTTGCTCAGTATTTTCTTATTTTTAGCTCTTTTAAATAAAACTTTTTTACAATCAAACATTATTATTTTTCAATTCCATAAAGTTTAAAATTGAGTCGGTATGTCTTACGATTTAGGTTAAATTGTGCGCTATATTTGACTATCAAATGTATGCCTTCAACTTGGAATGACTTGTGTGTTTATGTGCGCAGTCGGTTAAAACAGAACTAGCTTTAATACGAACACGATGCTCTTTGGAAATTGAACGAATTTTCGTCATCTTATTGTTGCAGACATCCCAGAAAGCGATCAACAGGTGCATGCTGCCCGATGGAAGAATTGTCGTTCGCAACACCAACGACAAGTGGGTTATTTGCGTATATATAATAATAATAATGCCCTCCAGACCGACTTCGGCCACGGCGGCCAATCTCAAGAGAGATTAGCCTACTACGCAGGAGATATTATAGTGCACGAGTGTGTGCGCGAACACAGGTGCACTCTCTATTCCCTAACTCTCATAATCCGATGGGACGGCTATCCGACACGACCGGTAAGAGTTCAGGCGCAGGACCGACGGCTTTACGTGCTTTCCGAGGCACGGGAGTGTACACACTTCCAACTTCCAGACTCCGGGCTGCTACTGAGAATTTTCTGACAGAAAAACCCAAAAAATTTTTATTGGCCCGACCTGGGAATTGAACCCAGGACCTCCGGGTCTGCGACCTTACATCAAACCACTAGACCAACGAGGCAGTCGTATATGCGTATATATATTCAATGGTTATATTTGCGTTAAGAAATATTGCTTACATTACTGACAATAATCTTTTGAACTTTTTTGGTAAAATTGGGTTAGTTTGTTATAGCTGCAAACCTGTATGTCTTATTGCTAGAATATTTATCCTTTACTTTTGAGGACGGATGTGAATCCACAAATTTCTGTTAAAATGTCCATTGTTTCAACCACTAAGACACCACCTTTCGTAAGGTGCGTACGTCTTACGAAAATGGAGATAAAACATACTCATACGTTTCAAGGGTTTAAATGTACGAAGGCAGGTTGGTTACATCTTAAATTTCATCGTTGCCTTGAGGATCCCCTCCTTTAGTTTATGCCCATTGTTTATTGCTCATGTGCAAATGTAACCTCTAGCCTCGAATCCATTTTCACAATGCTTTCCAATGAATTTGAAAAACAGCTTTTTTCCAATAATATTCCTTACATAAATTTTTTTTTATCACAGGACGGAACATCAGGACGTTGCTTTCAGTTCAGCCGCCGGCGATTCGGTAAGTAAAATAAATTTATTATAAACTTGGTAGTGGGGAGTTTGTCCAAGCCTTGTACCACCCAAACATCAGATATTCTACCGAACAGCAATACTTCGTATTGTTGTGTCCCAGTTCGAAGTGTAGTGTGAGTGAGCAAGTGTAATTACGGGCACAAGGGACATAACATCTTAGTTCCCAAGGTTGGTGGCGTATTGAAGATGTAAGGAATTGTTAATGTTTCTTACAGCTGCAATGTCTATGCGCAATGGTGACCACTTACCATCGAACAAACAAATGTGACGTATTCATTTATTATATCACATCTAGTTGAGTGACAGTATTGTGTCGTGTTGATATTGACGAGCTCAGGCTTGTGCGTCCGAATCACAAACACAAAAAAAACCACGATAATAAAGTTCTCAATTCGCGTCACAAAAAATTATAACGTCTAAAAATGTTCCGTGGCAGACAGTTCATATTTTCTTCCAGATGTTAGGCACGTGGTTTAATTATTATTAATATTAATATTTATTTTAAACACGATTGAAATGATATTGATATTCACGAGTAAAATAGTATATAAAATGATTAGAATCATGGTACATTGTTACATAGGTTTTGTTATACAAAGCAACTTTGAGCTCTGACAATAGTAGACGATTTGTCAACAGAGGGCGATGAGCTGCTCCCGTGAACAAAATCCTTGGAATGGACCAGGAACGTCTGACAGTTCTACGCCCTCTACATGCGTTCTGTGCTCGAAGGACGAGGGTACGAAAGATAAGACTAACTTGGACTTTGATAGATACGTCCGGTCACTCAACTCGGCCACGAGATCGGACATGACCAAGAAATCGGATAAATTGAAAACTGATACAAAAACATCAGCGACGAAATCGGATTTTACAAAGAACAGTGAACGATCGGATAATAAAAACGTTAAACTGGTGAAACGGAGCGATTTGACGTGTGATGTCGTTTGTGATGGTGATGAAAATTTTGATGAAACAGATAGGCTGATACAGTTGAGAGATTTTGATTATATGGATATAGTTGATGATAATATGAAAATCGTTATTGCGTTGTCTGGTTATCCTAAGTATAAAATGCAACTTAAACAAATGGAAAGGTTCCAGAGGTCGCTTAACGATGTTATGGACATGCAATTAAAAGCGGGTCTTCTAAAGAAGACGCCGACTTTTCTCGACTATTATCTGAATAGAGGAGCGATTGTCTGTATCTGCAAGAATATCGATTGTAGAGATTGGGTTGTGAGGATAATTCCAGGTCTGCAAGAACGGATGGGCAGCAATCTTGTATTGTTGAAGGCGAAAGTGAAGAGGCTGTGTCTGGGAGTGATCAAAACGCCGAAGTCCTGCTGGCCGGCCACCGCTGAAGACGCGTTCAAACTTTTGCAATATTTCAATCCATCGTTGAGGACGCATCTGTGGAAAATATATTCGCAGAAAATTATCGATGACGTTGAATGTACGTCCTTTGTTATAGATCGGGTATCCGGTGAATTTATACGCGGTCCGAGTTTTAAAAACGTCATAGATTACAACCAAATGGTATTTGAATTGATGGGTAATACAGAAATATATTACGACAGCTATTTGTCTGAAATAGATGAAGACATATCCAGTGTTGCGTCTAGGGTTAAACTATTACAAGAACTAAAGTCCAATGATTCAACACCGAGGAATGGTATTGAAATAAAAGACGGCAATGAGCAAGAAGGAAATAATTATGCAGATGAAATTAACAATAATAATGAACAGACATTTGAAATCAAAGGAGTATCTGATGATCGCAATAAAGATTTTGATAAAGACTTAAATGTGACCGTCACTAAATATTCGTCTAATGACCAAAGCGCTAGCAATCGAGATGATATTTGGATATCAGATAATGATAATTCAAAATGTAATAAGACAATTAGTAATGAATCTAAAGAAGTCGAATTCATTGATGCGAGCACATCAACGATCGCAGTTTCGGAGCAAACGGATTCGTTCGCTGAGAGTATAGATAATGTTACGATGAAAAATAGCAATTTAAACATCGACAGTAGCAGAGGTATCGCGTATAACAGACGTACGAATTATTTGCATGTTGAAAATGAATTGAAAATTTCTTTAGTTTTAGAAGGTTACCCACAGAATAAGCTGGAAGGGACGCATATCAGACGACTTAAGCATTTATTCAAGGATTACCTGCATAAAGATATGAAGTTACAGCGCTTTTGTAACATGATAATTCCCAAATTCCATGACGTATATCTATCTAATGGCGCTGTTATATATATATGTGATAGTTTAGAAAGTCGAGATTACTTGATGGAGTTGTTGCCGAAGTTCATTGCCTCGACTGGTTTGAAATTAAATTTCAGGGATGTTAATAACTTAGTCAGGTACACAAGGATCGTAATGAAGCTACCAGAAGAATTGTCCAACGTTGAATCGCACGATATATTGTATTCGCTTAAAGCGAAATATCCGAAATTGAATCCGGATCGCTGGAAATACTATTCGGATGTCGCTGGCAAGCAGAAGAGGCAATTCGGCGTCGATCCCGCATCGTTGGAGGTTATTAAGAGGCCTAACTTTGAAGCTATTTACGAAGGTGAAACTATCGGCTTAAGAATAATTGATAGACAGAAACGTGATAGTGCGAAATGTGATATGGATATCAAAGAAGCTGAACAAGAAAATGATGACGTAAATAAATTGAAACAAGACTTGCAACACGTTATATATTGCCCTATAGAGACTAATATAATGAATGTACCGTTGACACGCATCAGGACGAATCACTATACAGACTTGGTTGCAGACGATTTGAAGTTATACGTCGGACCGGATAACTATCCCGAGTCTCGTATCGATGAAATGGAATTCTATTCCATAAAGAAAACAATGGAAAATATCGTTTTGAGCGACTTCGATAGCTGCTTCGAATCTCTACCGACGTTCCATGACGTGTATCTGTTTGATGGTGTTATATTTATTATATGTCAAAATATGCGTTCGAGGCTTTGGGTCGAAGAGAACGTTGGTAATATTAATTCTCGAATGGAAATGAGCCTCAAAGTCACGGAATTTCGCGGTGCAGTCGGTATAATAAGTATGGTGGTGAAGACGGATAAAGACGCGGACGAAGTAATATCGATATTGCAAAAACAAAATCCAAGATTACGAACCAAGTTTTGGAGAAGAATCAATACGGTACGAACACGGACGAAATTGGACGTCGTTCTGCAGATCGATAAACTTTCTGCTCAAGTTATAACAGATAATGAATTCAACGGTACCATCGGAGATGATACAGTCGAGTTTAAATTGGGACATTTAAAATCGATGCTTAACACTAAAACGAGTCAAAAGGATTCGTTAAAAGTGAACAACGATAAATCGAATCGTATATCGACGGGAAATTCGTCTCCTAATAATGTTCTTACTGAAAAAACGAATCCGAATATCAAAAATGAAAACGTTAACATCGTCCAAGAGAAGTTCAATTCGACGTTCTTCGATAAGGAAAACGAAAAGAATACACCGAGATCGATAAGAAATCTCGCTTTTAAAGAGAGTGAGGTGTTCTTCTACGCGGATAGCAATAAGATTTCGGATAGGGATTCGGTGAAAAGTCTACGCAAGTCGCAGGGGAAATGCAAGATGGTGTTGAAGGTTCCCACGAATATCCTACCCGAGTCCAAGGACGGTCTTGAAGTTATACTCGATCTATTGGAAGATAAGAATCCGGGTTTGAATACTGAAATGTGGAAAGTCGAAAAGATATCGCAGCACAATCGCGGTAAATTTCATATTTTGATAGACAAACAGTCTGCGTCCATTATAAAGGGGGACAGTTTTGATCCAAATATAGGCGGCGAGAGACTTAAGTTTCTGTTCTAAGTATATATCGCGATATCGTAAATACGGACGGAATAAAATGTATCGTTCGCAATAGTTCGATTTGTTATATATTTTTGTTAGTAACTACAAGAATCCGATGAAAATATTCGTTTTGTTGCGCACTCGTAAGCGATTGCCTGTTATTTATATTATATATAACCTTTGACGTTACGTTTACTTGGATTAGTTTAGTGTTAATAATACACGTTGTATATCGGTTGTATTTTTACATCATCTCGTCATCATCGTGCTCTGTATTTATCTTTCAAATGCAAAATTGCTGATGACAGAAAGGGATGAATCGATTTATAACCGTTTCGTCTTCTATATGACGTTTGTTATTAAGTTGCGCAGTGATTGTAGCATCGAGTGAGCAAGTAATTTCAATTGTTGTAATTGTAGTGTGCTCGTGGAAGATTTCCAGACTTCGTTTTACTAGTTTTTTCGAACAGATCTAGAACTTCTTTTTCAACTTTAATTTTGTATTTAATGTATTGTTATTTTCTCTCGCATTTTACGTTGTTTGTTAATATTTATTAATTGGCAAATTCAACTCGTAGAGCCATATTGTTTAAATGAAACCAACCGTAGCATTAACATGAACAGTTTTAAGGTCAGAATGGCTTCCTAACTGCAGATTATATATTTGATTATTTCAATCTAAAATGTTTTATAGCCTGTTTTGATGCAAAGGACGTTTTTATTTTAGTATCTTGCGTGATTTCGTGTGAGGCAGACGTCTCTACGTGTCTAAAATATGATAACACCATTTTCTAAACGTACCAAATTCCTTTAGTCGTATAATTTTCATTATTTATTTGACAAATGCGTTTCATCATATCAGGTTGCTCGATTTGGAAATATTAATGTTAGACAAGTTTATTTCTTTCTTATCTTTTTATCTATCTTCTCTTTCGCTCATTTTAATCTATCAAATATTTAGCATCACTTCTTTTCTCAATGTAGAAGTGAGAACTACTAGTACTATAAAATAGATAATTATTAACATTCCAAATGTATTATTTAATATAAATTTTTAATCAACTTTAGAATTCTGGATAACATTTTGATTTACGTCATAGATAATTATTTATAATATAATACGTCATTAGTTTTTAGTATTACAAGTACTAATAAATAATGTGCGTTTGAGAGTAAAAGTTACACTTTTTTTTTTCTACAATTCTATCCAAAGTCGTGGATTATTCATTATCTGTGACAAAACTATGCTATGAATGAAATTTATTATTTATACTTTTAACAGACAAACGTTGACGAATTAATTTAGAAGGATACGACGATATATCTCGCTTTTTTTTTATTTATTTAATTTACATAAGTTTTAGGTTAAGTATTTTTTATTATGTTTGTCTTGATTTGATTATTTAGTTGATAACGTTCGTTCGTATTATGTTAATTTTTAATTTATAATTTCGTATGTTACAATTCGAGTTTTAATAAATGTTTTTTTTTTCAAATTCGTATTTTCTTTATTGCTTTTTATTTTTATTTTATATCGAAGAATTTTAATTTATCATCTGGAAGAAAATCTCACATAAACACAACACATAAACATGTCGAACATTAGTCGCTACGACACAACTAGATCTTGTCGCTCAGCAGTGTCTATAGCACTCAGACACTCACACTGCACTCCCAAACACGACACATAAACGTGTCGAACATTAGTCGCTACGACACAACTAGATCTTGTCGCTCAGCAGTGTCTATAGCACTCAGACACTCACACTGCACTCCCAAACACGACACATAAACGTGTCGAACATTAGTCGCTACGACGCAACTAGATCTTGTCGCTCAGCAGTGTCTATAGCACTCAGACACTCACACTGCACTCCCAAACACGACACATAAACGCGTCGAACATTAGTCGCTACGACGCAACTAGATCTTGTCGCTCAGCAGTGTCTATAGCACTCAGACACTCACACTGCACTCCCAAACACGACACATAAACGTGTCGAACATTAGTCGCTACGACGCAACTAGATCTTGTCGCTCAGCAGTGTCTATAGCACTCAGACACTCACACTGCACTCCCAAACACGACACATAAACATGTCGAACATTAGTCGCTACGACGCAACTAGATCTTGTCGCTCAGCAGCGTATACAGCACTCAGACACTCACACTGCACTCCCAAACACGACACATAAACATGTCGAACATTAGTCGCTACGACGCAACTAGATCTTGTCGCTCAGCAGCGTATACAGCACTCAGACACTCACACTGCACTCCCAAACACGACACATAAACATGTCGAACATTAGTCGCTACGACGCAACTAGATCTTGTCGCTCAGCAGCGTATACAGCACTCAGACACTCACACTGCACTCCCAAACACGACACATAAACGTGTCGAACATTAGTCGCTACGACGCAACTAGATCTTGTCGCTCAGCAGTGTCTATAGCACTCAGACACTCACACTGCACTCCCAAACACGACACATAAACGTGTCGAACATTAGTCGCTACGACGCAACTAGATCTTGTCGCTCAGCAGCGTATACAGCACTCAGACATTCGCACTGCACTCCCGGAACACGACACAAAAACGTGTCGAACATTAGTCGCTACGACGCAACTAGATCTTGTCGCTCAGCAGTGTCTATAGCACTCAGACACTCACACTGCACTCCCAAACACGACACATAAACATGTCGAACATTAGTCGCTACGACGCAACTAGATCTTGTCGCTCAGCAGCGTATACAGCACTCAGACACTCACACTGCACTCCCAAACACGACACATAAACATGTCGAACATTAGTCGCTACGACGCAACTAGATCTTGTCGCTCAGCAGTGTCTATAGCACTCAGACACTCACACTGCACTCCCAAACACGACACATAAACATGTCGAACATTAGTCGCTACGACGCAACTAGATCTTGTCGCTCAGCAGTGTCTATAGCACTCAGACACTCACACTGCACTCCCAAACACGACACATAAACGTGTCGAACATTAGTCGCTACGACGCAACTAGATCTTGTCGCTCAGCAGTGTCTATAGCACTCAGACACTCACACTGCACTCCCAAACACGACACATAAACGTGTCGAACATTAGTCGCTACGACGCAACTAGATCTTGTCGCTCAGCAGTGTCTATAGCACTCAGACACTCACACTGCACTCCCAAACACGACACATAAACGTGTCGAACATTAGTCGCTACGACGCAACTAGATCTTGTCGCTCAGCAGCGTATACAGCACTCAGACATTCACACTGCACTCCCGGAACACGACACAAAAACGTGCCGAACATTAGTCGCTACGACGCAACTAGATCTTGTCGCTCAGCAGTGTCTATAGCACTCAGACACTCACACTGCACTCCCAAACACGACACATAAACGTGTCGAACATTAGTCGCTACGACGCAACTAGATCTTGTCGCTCAGCAGCGTATACAGCACTCAGACATTCACACTGCACTCCCGGAACACGACACAAAAACGTGCCGAACATTAGTCGCTACGACGCAACTAGATTTTGTCGCTCAGCAGCGTATACAGCACTCAGACATTCACACTGCACTCCCGGAACACGACACAAAAACGTGTCGAACATTAGTCGCTACGACGCAACTAGATCTTGTCGCTCAGCAGTGTCTATAGCACTCAGACACTCACACTGCACTCCCAAACACGACACATAAACATGTCGAACATTAGTCGCTACGACGCAACTAGATCTTGTCGCTCAGCAGCGTATACAGCACTCAGACACTCACACTGCACTCCCAAACACGACACATAAACATGTCGAACATTAGTCGCTACGACGCAACTAGATCTTGTCGCTCAGCAGCGTATACAGCACTCAGACACTCACACTGCACTCCCAAACACGACACATAAACATGTCGAACATTAGTCGCTACGACGCAACTAGATCTTGTCGCTCAGCAGTGTCTATAGCACTCAGACACTCACACTGCACTCCCAAACACGACACATAAACGTGTCGAACATTAGTCGCTACGACGCAACTAGATCTTGTCGCTCAGCAGCGTATACAGCACTCAGACATTCACACTGCACTCCCGGAACACGACACAAAAACATGTCGAACATTAGTCGCTACGACGCAACTAGATTTTGTCGCTCAGCAGCGTATACAGCACTCAGACATTCACACTGCACTCCCGGAACACGACACAAAAACGTGTCGAACATTAGTCGCTACGACGCAACTAGATCTTGTCGCTCAGCAGCGTATACAGCACTCAGACATTCACACTGCACTCCCGGAACACGACCCAAAAATGTGTCGAACATTAGTCGCTACGACGCAACTAGATCTTGTCGCTCAGCAGTGTCTATAGCACTCAGACACTCACACTGCACTCCCAAACACGACACATAAACATGTCGAACATTAGTCGCTACGACGCAACTAGATCTTGTCGCTCAGCAGTGTCTATAGCACTCAGACACTCAATGCACTCCCGCAACACCACACAAACATGATACACAAAAATTGCTTCGATTTATTTATTTTGCGCACTTCTCTTTACACGTATGCCTATATATAGGCTCACACAATTCAACGGCAATGGTAGGAGACCTCCACTACAAAACTTAGCAAACTGTCTTCCTCAACTGGCAACTCCTGTCGTCTCGGATTACGATTTTTTAAAATATACTCTGGATTACACGATACACGAGCTATACACGAGCCGCTGCGTCGCAGTTAACGCTTCCCGCGCTGCAGCGTGTGTCGTCGCGCTCGTGCCTCGCGTGCGGGCTGCCGGCCGACTCGTACTGCGCGCGGTGCGGGCTGGCGCCGTACTGCAATCTGCAATGCCAGACCGTCGATTGGGTCCGTCGGCATCGCTCGGTGTGTCATAACTTGGCTCGGTAAGTATATTTTATAAGATAACACTGTCAAGTTGACAGTGTTAAGTTATACTTTGGGAACTAAGATTATTATTAACATTCAAGGAAGTAGTAGTTTTGGTTACGAATAGTAAAATTCTCCTATAGACCTATAGCCTGTTCTAATCAATTGATCGTACTTTTGAATTGGTACTGTATTACTTAATTTTATTACTTTCACTTCAATACTTATTTACTTCCAAAGTTCCGATTAGAGCATTGTCAACTTTATTTTGGCGCGAATGCATAATAAATATCATAGATATTTTAAGGCTTCAATGTCAAAGTTGACCAACAACACGACATGTAAACATGTTGTAAGGGTGATAATAATAATATCCTGGCACATTTTTCACACACGGCCATCTGATCCCAAACTAAGCAGAGCTCGTACTATGGAAACCAGACAACTGATATACTACATTTCTTTTGCAAATCATACTTATATATTACACCCAGACTAAGGACAAATAGACATGTTCGTGAACACAGTTATCTGTCCAGGGTGGGAATCGAACCCACAATCTTCGGCGTGAAATGCAAGTATCTACTAACCACGCCAACCGGCCCGTCTATATTATTTACTGCCAATGTCTATGGGCGGTGGTGAACACTACCAACTGGCGACTCATTTGGCCGTCTAAACTATAACAAAAATATCCAATCCTATCATGTTGTGTCTGTCCAATTGGATTATGAGAGATTAACTGGTGGTAGAGCTTTGTGCGTGTTCGTCTGGGTAGGTACCACCCACTCATCAGATATTCTACCGCAAAACAGCAGTACTTGGTATTGTTGTGTTTCGGTTTGAAGGGGGAGTGAGCCAGTGTAATTACAGGCACAAGGGATATCATATCATAGTTCCCAAGGTTGGTGGTGCATTGGTGAAGTAAGCGATGGTTAACATTTCTTACAATGGCAATGTCTATGGGCGTTGGTGACTACTTACCATCAGGTGGCCCATGTGCTCGTCCGCCTTCCTATTCTAATAAAAAAATGATAATAGAATGCACGTTGTATTTGCGCATCCTTGTGCACCATAATATTTCTTCGGCAGTTGGCTAGTCTCGCTCGAGTTTGCCTGCCATAGTCGAAATCGCTCAAGAGGATATCTTCAAGAGAGTTAAAAAGGAAATATGATTATAATTTATAATAATGGTCTTGGTAAAATGCCTATTACGTTTCCTGTGTTCTTTAAAAAATCTTGTTTTTTTATTATTCTCTTTTTAAAGCGTACTGTCAAACCCACGTGTATAGGGTCAGTTTGTGGCTAAAGTATACGCAGGGGGCCTTCAATGCTCTGCGCGTACAGTATAACAATGCATTCAGGATACTATTGGGATTGCCGCTCTTTTGTAGTGCATCCCTGATGTTTGCTGAAGCCCGTGTGGGTGACTTCTATGCCATCATTAGAAAGAGAGCAGCGTCTCTAATGACTAGGATTCGCGGAGTTTCTAACGGTATCCCGAATACATTGATGCTGAAAATGGATAATCGATTTGTTAATAATTGGGGGAACTTCATGTTTCAACTCGTTGTTTTAGACCCCTTTTTTTTCTCGCTGAAAAAACACATTTATGTGTTTCCCCCACATGAGGTGGGGGGGGGGTATGTGGGACTCGCCGGCGCTGAAGGCGCCGGAATACCCACTAAAAAACCAGCGGTACCCACTCCGTCTTGTCGGGGGACGTCACGGGATTGCTTGCGCATACTACCGTGCCTTGTTTTAGACCCCTTATGTATGCTAAATAATAGTTAATATATCTACTAACATAGTTTTTAAGCTTGTAACTAACACTGTGGATACTGTACTGTAACTGTAACAGCCTGTTAATGTCCCACTGCTGGGCTAAGGCCTCCTCTCCCTTTTGTGGAGAAGGTTTGGAGCTTATTCCACCACGCTGCTCCAATGCGGGTTGGTAGGATGCACATGTGGCATAATTTCAATGAAATTAGACACATGCAGGTTTCCTCACGATGTTTACCTTCACCGTCAAGCACGAGATGAATTATAATCACAAATTAAGCACATGAAAATTCAGTGGTGCTTGCCCGGGTTTGAACCCACGATCGTCGGTTAAGATTCACGCGTTCTAACCACTGGGCCGTCCGGGCTTGTATGGATATTTATCTGTAAATAAACATTTATTATTATTATTTATTGCTTCCGATTATCTAGTTATGATTTTTTTTTTTTTTTATTCGCTATGTTATTTGTTTTTTAGTTTAAACGAAATTAAAGACGACGCGAAAGGCGTAGAAGTTGAAACAGCGTAAGTGCTAATTGTTTTATTTTATTTAAATAAGTACCATTAGTAAAAGTATGTTACCATATGGGATTTCTTGGTTCGAATATAAGACTCATTTGAAACTCGCTCAATGTGTCAGTCGTGAAAATCAACGGATATATGCTACTAGTGTTTGCCTGCGGCTTTACCATCGTGTTAGGGGGTCCACTAACTCCTCGGAGTTAGACATAAAAAAGTTACACTATACCTTCCTACCTTTCTTGGAGTTCAAATTTGCTTAATAACGAATCTGTTCGTTGCTTTAGATGTGAAAGCGTAACAGACGAATGTTATTTTAGTATTTATAATATTATGATAGATTTCGACGTGTGCATACTTTACCTTTCTACTGGTGGTAGGGCTTTGTGCAAGCTCGTCTGGGTAGGTACCACCCACTCATCTGATATTCTACCGCAAAACAGCAGCACTTGGTATTGTTGTGTCCGGTTTGAAGGGTGTGAGCGTATTTACAGGCACAAGGGACATAACATCTTAGTTCCCAAGGTTGGTGGCGCATTGTTGATGTGAGCGAAGGTTAACATTTCTTACAATGCCAATGTCTATGGGCGTTGGTGACTACTTACCATCAAGTGGCTTATATGCTCGTCCGCCTAGCTATACTATAAAAAAAATGCTTAGCAGCTCGAAGCTGGGAAGTTGTTTGGGTTAAAATATCTCCAAAAACACAAATAACACGTAAATATGTTTGTCTTGTGCACCTTCCTCTACCTCATCCTTTGTGTCGGCTGATCCATTAGATTATAAAAGTGAGAAAAGAGATCTTATTTTTACTACCAAGTATCGAAAGTAACATACCTCCTCCCCATAATTTGATTAAGATCAATGTTTTGTATTAAATAAATATAATTCTTCCTTAGCGTCAAGCCAGCGGTTCAACCGCCGGTGCAGGTGGCTCCTCTACGACGTCCGCACTCGTCGAGCAAGAGCATGAATGCGAGGGGTCAGGAAAAACGCGAAGATGCGAAAACGCCCGACATGCAGAATAGAGTGAGCGAATTAATGTATTATAAAAACATGGTGTTTTTGACGTGTAGGTTTTGTCGAAAATATCGTTTCTTAAAACGAAACGGTTTCTTGTGGTAATTTTTATATATTTTTTTTAGTTATTTAAGATACTAACAGTATAATTAAATATATTAAATAACTAGCTGAACCAGCGGTTTTGTTAGCGTGGAACTCAGCTTGGGACGAAAATCGTCCACGACAAAAATTTAACCCATAAAGCATTGTACTACTTTTTTGGTCATTTATGTAAAAAAAAAACGTTTGTTTATGGTCGCACTTTAACAGTACGAATTTCAATCCATGGCGAGTTTACATTTATACGTATAAACTTTATAAATATCTCTCTTTCGCAAACTAACTTTGTAGTGCTATTTCCGTTTCTTTATTTAAATATTATTATTATATGGATTTTTTTATTTACTTACAGAACTCTTATCAAAATAAATCGTATCGCGGTAACATGAGCTTCAAGAATCGAAACTTTAGGCGTCCGATGCAACAGGACACAGCGAACAATGCGACCGGTCGGAACGAGGAGGAGAGCTTCGAGCCGAAAGGTGAGGCATAGACTTGGCTTCTTCGTCGTGGTATTGCAACGCGTTTGTCGAGTTTTCATTGTTTTTTTTTTGTTTTTATGTTATCCATTTAAAATAACAGGACAATATTTAACATAATGATAGCAGCTAAAAAATCACTAAGGTTTGTACATGTGCTATTATATATATATATATATATATTCTCATTGGATCCCAATCTTGGGCATGGTTGTGGCTAAAAATATATAGAAATATATGTACATATACCATATATATTTTTTTTTTATAGAATAGGAAGGTGGACGAGCATATGGGCCACCTGATGGTAAGTGGTCACCAAACGCCCTTAGACATTGGCATCGTAAGAAATGTCAACCATCGCTTATAGCCAATGCGCCACCAACCTTGGGAACTAAGATGTGATGTCCCTTGTGCCTGTAATTACTGGCTTACTCACCCTTCAAACCGGAACACAACAATATCAAGTATTGCTGTTTTGCGGTAGATTATCTGATGAGTGGGTGGTACCTACCCAGACGAGCTTGCACAAAGCCCTACCACCAGTAGCATATTCCAATCGGAGTAGGAGTAAAGGTAAATAAAACAATTGATTCACAAATTGCATGCGATTTTCTAATTGTTCCGCTGTATTACGCACTATAAACAGTTCTTGATCAATTTACCTTTATTTATAATACAACGCTGTTCTACTTAACTAGTTATAACCGCTTTATTTGCACTTAAAAGCGGACATTGAAAACGCAATTTTTACGCGAACACATAGATTATTATACGAGAACTCGATCAATGCTATCGCGTAATACTAGGCCAAAGTTGTTTTGGAGGGGGGGGGGGGGTTTGGTTAAGTAATGTTTTTTTTTATAAATCATGAAATTAAATCCAATTTAAATAAATAATAATATCCTGGGACACGATTCACACACTTCACCATCATTCACCATCTGATCTCAAACCAAGCAGAGCTTGTACTATGGAAACCAGACAACTGATATACTACATATACTACTTTTCTTTTGTAAATACATACTTGTATAGATAATTACACCCAGACTCGAGACAAACAGACATGTTCATGCACACAAATGTCTGTCCTGGGTGGAATTCGAACCCACAACCTTCGGCGTGAAAGGCAAGTATCTACCGTCCACGCCGACCGGCTCGTCAAAAATTAAATGCTTTGCTTATGAACGAAAATATTGGTCGATGGCAGTTTGAACGTAATAACTTAATTAAACTTTGATATTGCTTAGGATTGTTATCTTTTTTTAACTTATCAGCTGTTATTTATTTATTTATTTATTGATAAATTTAATAAATTATCATTTTCATTCTTGATACAGAACAAAAAAAAACAAAAACGAAGACGGAACCAAAACAACCGTCGCCGATGAAATCGTCAGCACCGAATGAGAAACCAAAGTTCCCCGTCCACAAGAAACCAGCCGCCGCTGAGCCGGAAGCGCCGAAGCCGAATAAAGAACAAGAGGTCAAGAGGACGACCAAAGCGCTGACAGTCAACGACACGACTCCGACGAGGAAGTTTGTCCCCAAGAAGTTAGTTCTATCTTCATTAATTTCTTATTTGTTAGCTTTTGCATGTGTATGTATATATACATGGTTGATCTAGTGGCTTGATGTAAACTCGGAGTTAATGGTTCAATTCCCGATTCGGGCCAGTAAAAAGTTATTAGTTTGAAAAAATTACAATGAGAAAAAAAATTAATACTATTTTCGGTCGTGTCTCCTCCCTTGAGAACGACCTCTGTGGCGAAAATCGGTTAGGAGGGCATCATCAGCTTATAGGGCTGCAGATCCTATGGTCTAGATTCAAATTCCTTACTCCGGTCAATAAATGTTAATCGTTTTTTTTGTTAAAATTAAATCGATTTTTATAAGGGTCGTCACTACATCATTGATACCAACTTTCAAACGATTAAAATATATTTTAATTATGAGATAATGTTGCATTTTAGTTGCATATTATAAGACCAGAAGCTTTAAAAAAACCCGTTCCTTTCCAGCTACGTGGTGGAAAAACTCTCGATCGGCGACTCGGCGCTCCTGTCGGTGGACGCGAAGGCAGCCGACTGTAAGAGCAAGTCGGACGGATATATCTGTCTCTCTTTGCACGAGGCGAGCGAGCAAGACTATCAACTGCTCTGCGCCGACTACTCGGCTGATTGCGACGCTGAAACGGCTCTACATAAGTGAGTTTATTTATTTATTTATTATAATATCAACACCAGCAAGAAGTACACTAATAAATACAATTGCGTATTTAAACATGTCGTTATACAAATCAAGTGTCTCCTAAATTGTAGGTGTTGCAAAATATATCAACATTTCGAGTTAACAAAAAAAAAAATAATAATTTTAAAAATCAAAAATATTTATAACAAATACAATAAACATAGAAAAGACATTAAGAGTTAAATTATTATAAAATTATCACTTGATTGGTATAAAATGATTGAAATATAAATCTGAGAACATTTAAAATTTTTGAATATTAATTATTTGATTACATACATAAAGAAAAAGACGTTAAAAACAAAAATTTATACATTATTTTTATACATTATTATTGAGGGGAAAAAAAAGATTTTTTTTTACGAAACGAGTTACATTTGAAATGTACGCTGTATGAGCTAGGTGAAAACGCCTTCTCATGTAAATATTTGAAAGCAATTAATATTAACATCAAAAAGACGATTTCTACCGAACCGGATAGATCAGGAGATTGTCGTTAACTTACGCAAATAAGTAGGTATAGTAGCAGCCTGTTAATGTCCCACTGCTGGGCTAAAGCCTCTTCTCCCTTTTGAGGAGACGGTTTGGAGCTTATTCCACCACGCTGCTACAATGCGGGTTGGTAGAATACGTATGTGGTAGAATTTCAATGAAATTAGACACATGCAGGTTTCCTCACGATGTTTTCCTTCGCCGTCAACAGTAACAGCCTGTAAATATCCCACTGCTGGGCTAAGGCCTCCTCTCCCTTTTTTGAGGAGAAGGTTTGGAGCTTATTCCACCACGCTGCTCCAGTGCGGGTTGGTAGAATACACATGTGGCAGAATTTTGATGAAATTAGACACATGCAGGTTTCCTCACGATGTTTTCCTTCACCGTCAAGCACGATATGAATTATAAACACAAATTAAGCACATGAAAATTCAGTGGTGCTTGCCCGGGTTTGAACCCCAGTGGTTAGAACGCGTGAGTTAGAAAGCATAAGTAAATAATTAATAATAATCACTAAAAACTATATTAAAAATTTTCGAAACTAGTTAACGGTTAAAATGTTAGGTTTATGATTTTTTTTTTTAATATAAAATATGTAGGTAGACTGGCAAATGACCCATTTGATGGTAAGTGGTCAGGGCCGCCCATAGATATTGGAACTGTATGGGATATTAACCATCCTTTATATCGTCTATGCGCCACCAACCTGGGAACTAATCGTATACTGGTTTACTCACCCTTCAAACCAGCACAGAACATTCCTACGTATTGGAACTGGTGGTAGGGCTTTGTGCAAGCTCGTCTGGGTAGGTACCACCCACTAATCAGATATTCTACCGCAAAACAGCAATACTTGATATTGTTGTGTTCCGGTTTGAAGGGTGAGTGAGCCAGTGTAATTACAGGCACAAGGGACATAAAATCTTAGTTCCCAAGGTTGGTGGCGCATTGGATATGTAAGCGATGGTTGACATTTCTTACAATGCCAATGTCTAAGAGCGTTGGTGACCACTTACCATCAGGTGGCCCATATGCTCGTCCGCCTTCCTATTCTATAAAAAAAAAAAAAGTATTGCTGTTTAGCGGTAGAATCTTATATTCTTGAATAAAGTATTGAATATTTTATTTCTTAGACCGAACCCTGGGGAACTATTTTCCTACTGCAACCCGGAAGACGGAGCCTGGTATAGAGCGAAGCTGCTCAACGCCTCACAGGCGGCTCTGATCGATTCCAGCAAGGTGGTCACGATATCGTCGAGCGACAAGTGTAAACGTATGACGTCCAAGTACGAGAACATACCGGAGTTTTGCTGTGTTCTCGAAGCGAAGAACGTGCAGGTAGTAAACACATTTCTGAATCGCGATTACGTTTCGTTCGCTCGTTTATATAAATACTTCTTCCGTCAACAAAGATGACAATGCCATAAGGAGGTTTAGTTACAAGAAGCACACATAGGACCCCTACAATTGGCTTGAGTCTCAATCATGGCCCTCCGAAACCGTGTCACGTGTTAAGGCATGTTAGTAGCCCTAGTTGTATGTTTAGAAGTTGAAATTTCTAACGGCACCCTTGATGATGATTTACAACTAAATTAATTCACTTTAATTGTCTAAAAAATTTAAAGAATAGTTTTAACTTGTTAGTTTCGACTTAAATATTAAATCGGAGTCGTCTCCACGAAGTAATGGTCTAAATTGACCGAATTCCTCAGTTATAGAATTTGAACATGTATGAAGTAAATCGAGAATTCGATTAATTGATTGACAGAATTTATTTTGAATAATAATTTATATAAAATTAAATTATAATAATTAAAATGAGGTCATTAATCAAATTTACATAGTCTATTGCGTAGATTAGGGTTAGTATTATATTCTATGTTAGATAGATAACCATTGTAATTATTTTGTTAACTGTATTGTTAAAAGATTATTGAGTATGCTATATGTAAATCTAAATGCCAAATAGTAATCAAATTAAAAAAATTAAATAATTGTTAATTTATTTCTAGATCGGCAACAGTCTGAAATGCACCGTGATCTCTAAAACCGAGGATGGCTTCAAAGTGCTGTTGGAGGACACGGAAACTGGGTCTTCGGTCGGCGAGGGCGTAGTCTCGAGGTGGAAGCCGCAAGTGGACTATGCTGTGCCCAGTAATGGGACAAAAGGTAAATCATCTACCAAATAACTCCCTATCAAAACATAATCGTTTACTTAAGTATTATCCGAGTACAACTCTACCAATTTTCATATTTTATCACTTATTGACTTAAAATACAGTAAACATGAAAAAAATAAGTAACTATTTTTTTTGTTTATTATGTTTTTCTGACGGTATTTACAAACGACAACTGACGTCATACGTTCATTTCAAATGGCTTTAACAACAGATTATAACAGTAAACAGTAACAGTATCAGCCTGTTAATGTCCCACTGCTGGGCTAAGGCCTCCTCTCCCTTTTTGAGGAGAAGGTTTTTCTGGTGTTTATTCCACCACGCTGCTCCAATGCGGGTTTTTTACACAAATTAAGGACATGAAAATTCAGTGGTGCTTGCCCGGGTTTGAACCCACGATCGTCGGTTAAGATTCACGCCTTCTTACCACTAGGCCATCTCGGCTTATGATTTATGGCTTTCAACAGATTATGGTACAGATAAATTATCGCGTATCAATTATATGAATAAAAGTTATTTTGTATTTTATTTTCAGCTGTAGTAATACCGGTCGTGCAGCGTCCGGATCTGATCAACAATACGTCGGTGCTGCTCGTCGACGGGACCGCCATGGACTCTATCTTCGTACGTCCGAGCGACAAGGACTCGCTTAGAAAATATGACGGCATCCTGCAAGACGTACTGCAGTACGGTATGACGGGTAAGTTTGTTTATTTATTGCAAAGCAAATGACTCGACTCCACCTGATGGTAATTGGAAGTGGAGTCCAAACGCGACGACGGCTAGTACAGTCGAGAATGTTCTGCACTAGCCGCCCCCCGCCTTGCCGGTCCGCAAGATGAATCTTCACGCCTCGTTTGAAGGAACCCAGGTTGTAAGAGGAGAGGAACACGTGTGCTGGTAAAGAATTCCATTTTTTAGTGGTGCGACAAAAAAAAAAAGAGCTGTATGTGGCCGTGTGCCTAGAATATACACCAAAAACGTAAACAGTGACGCTCGACCGTTGCCACGCTTATACGACCTTTCAATACGTAAAGGGGGTTTCCCGGGTTACAGTGAACCCCCTTAAACACTTAATATATATATGTGCCAACTTTTATTGTGAACGGAAAAATGAAATGAAAATTGATTAAAGATTTTCCATTAGTCAGATTATGTGCGAGATCGTTTGGATAGATAATGTAGTGGGAGGCGGTTGACTTATTGACAATCTTGATTACCGGCAAAAATCAATGTTGACAGTATTTTGACTGTCAGGCCACCTCTTATATTACATTATTCCTCGCAAAGGTATACAGAGGTACAAGAGTGACATTATTTTGAGCTTCGTGGTTTTAAAACTGTTAAAATCGTTTTAAATAAAATTTTAAATGTCTATCTTTGAAAATAACTTTTGTCAATTCAAAACCTTACGAACGGTATTAATTATTAGTGATTATAATTTTGTACTGATTACCTACTTATGTGCTCGAGACAGTTTTTTTTTTTTTTAGAATAGGAAGGTGGACGAGTATATGGGCCACCTGATAGTAAGTGGTCACCAAACGCCCTTAGACATTGGCATTGTAAGAAATGTCAACCATTGCTTATAGCCAATACGCCACCAACCTTGGGAACTAAGATTTTATGTCCCTTGTGCCTGTAATGACACTGGCTCACTCACCCTTCAAACCGGAACACAACAATATCAAGCATTGCTGTTTTGCGGTAGAATATCTGATGAATGGGTGGTACCTACCCAGACGAGCTTGCACAAAGCCCTACCACCAGTAAACAAAGCCCTACCACCAGTAAGTTATTAATCAAATATACATGTAAACTTACGTTTTTATCGTTGTATGGTTGTTAACTCTCAAATAAGTTATTTATAATATTAATTTTGATATTTTGCCGTACAGCGCGGAAATGCGTCCTGCATTTTGGGCAGCTTTGCGTCGGATGGGAATCGGGAGGGACTATTTTAAATTTGACGTAAATAATATAAAAAAATAAATGACATTATTATATTTCTGTGTTATCGTGTAAAATGTTTTAACTTAGATATAATATTTGTTTCAGTGTAAGTCGAGATGGCCTAGTGGTTAGAACGCGTGAATCTTAACCGATGATCGTGGGTTCAAGCCCGGGCAAGCACCACTGTATTTTCATGTGCTAAATTTGTGTTTATAATTCATCTCGTGCTTGACGGTGAAGGAAAACATCGTGAGGAAACCTGCATGTGTCTAATTTCAGTGAAATTCTGCACAAGTGTATTCTACCAACCCGCATTGGAGCAGTGTGGTGGAATAAGCTCCAAACCTTCTCCTCAAAAAGGAGAGGAGGCCTTAGCCTAGCTGTGGGACATTAACAGGCTGTTACTGATCACCAATTGGTGATACCGTTTCTGTTCTTAAGTTTTTCCTTCTTTATTCTTGTGAAAGAAAATATTAATCTTTTATATACATACATATTATTTATCTTTTATTATTTAGTCAATTTATATTATTTATTATATAAATAATTCTCAAGTTTAAGTTTTAAGTTATCAAAGAAGGCAAAGCCGCGTACGATCACCAGTTATATATGTTTTTTTTTATTTTTTTCAGCGAAACCAATGCAAGATCCACCTCAGAAGGGACAAGTAGTGATCGGCAAGTTTACGGACGGGAACTGCTACAGAGCGCTGTGTAAACGGACAAATGTTAACCAGAACAAATATTTGCTGGAGTATATTGAATTTGGTGAGGGTTTTTTCAATTCGGATATTTATTTTAGTAGCTTTATATATAGTAATTGAATGGAATCAATGGTAGTTTTTATGTCGACAATAAATAAGTACGTTTTACCCAGTGGGAGGGCTTTGGGTAGGCCCGGCTTTTTTTTTTTTTTTTTTTTTTTTTTTTTTTTTTTTTTTTTTTTTTTTTTTATATATATAGAATAGGAAGGCGGACGAGCATATGGGCCACCTGATGGTAAGTGGTCACCAACGCTCTTAGACATTAAACCAGACCAGAAACGCTCTTAGAAATTTCCTTCAACCATCGCTTACATATCCAATGCGCCACCAACCTTGGGAACTAAGATTTTATGTCCCTTGTGCCTGTAATTACACTGGCTCACTCACCCTTCAAACCGGAACACAACAATATCAAGTATTGCTGTTTTGCGGTAGAATATCTGTCTGGGTGAGTACCAATCACTCATCAGATATTCTACCACCAAACAGCATTACTTAGTATTGTTGCGTTCCGGTTTGAAGGATGAGTGAGCTATACATAGGCACACGGGACATAACATCTCAGTTCCCAAGGTTTGTGGTGAATTGTCAATGTAAGGAATGGTTATTATTTCTTACATCGCCAATGTCTATGGGCGGTGGTGACCACTTATCATCAGGTGGCCCATTTGCTACATATAACATAAAAAAAGTATATTGAATGTACATATCGAATAAAAAAACTACTTTTTGAGTTTGTAAATTATTATGTTAGGTACTCAATCGGTGAGTACGATTTTAATTAATAGAATTTAATAAATGTCTAGCAATATGTTTTGCGATTTGAACAGGCAACACTGATATAAACACGAAGGAAACAATATACGCATGTCCGCCGGAACTGAACCTGGAGTCTCAGCCGACGGTCGTGTCGCTGGTGAAGTTGCGAGTGGGCGTCACCGGCCTGACGGCGGCTGGCTTAGAGTACATCGAAGACATTAAGGATACCGCCACCGAGCTGACGCTGGTGAGCATTCTCGATGACAGCTTCCGAGGCAAATAGCGTCAGGTTTCTGATCATAATATAAGTGTTTTTTTTTGCTTTAGACACTTGCTGATGGCTCCAAGTCGGCTCCGAGCGGAGCTGAAGTGAACTTAGTAGTCAGTAAGAGTAAAGAATCCATGAACAAGAAACTGGAGGAACTCTGCACTCCCGAATGGAAGAAGCTTGAGAATAGTGGAGGGGATGTCATTCGTAAGCTTTGATATAAATAAAAAAAAATACATATATGAAATAATAAAAATACATAGTAAGTTACATATTGCAATGTTATCTAATTGTTGCAGAGTCACCGACCCTTACGTTCTCTGATCTGGAACACCTCGAGCTGCCAGAGGATGGCTGTGACCTCGATGTCCTCGATGTATCAGTTCTTAGCTTTGGTTCTGTCAATGCTTGCCTGAAAGACCTACCTTACGCCAAAGAAGTCTTCACGACTCTTACGGAACAGGTAATATTCACGTTTTAATCAAGACTGTGCCACTGGATGGTGTGGCTGGAATAATGTTAGGGCTTTTAATAAAAGGTAAGCAAACCGATGTCAATTTCAAGTATAGCGTACGTAACAATAAACTATTCATTCTGCCGACAGACAGTACGATTGCCAACTATTCGTCAATCTGGAGAACCATTAAACAGTTCGCCTATCTATTATTTAAAAAAAAAAAAACAACTAGCTATCCTAAAACTTTTTTTTTATAGAATAGGAAGGCGGACGAGCATATGGGCCACCTGATGGTAAGTGATCACCAACGACCATAGACATTGGCATCGTAAGAAATGTTAACCATCGCTTACATCACCAATGCGCCATCAACTTTGGGAACTAAGATGTTATGTCCCTTGTGCCTGTAATTACACTGGCTCTCTTACCCTTAAAACCGGAACACAATAATACCAAGTACTGCAGTTTTGCGGTAGGATATCTGATGAGTGGGTAGTACCTACCCAGACGAGCTTGCACAAAGCTCTACCCCCAGTTAACGTTGAATTACAATTTGTTCTAATAGTTAGTACTATGTTTTCAGATGACCGAGTACTGTAACAGCGAGATCGGTCGTGAGCCGTATTTACCTAATCTTGAAGAACTATGCGTCGCTCAGTGTCCGCCATGTAAGCCTTTTAATTTATAAACATCTTGCCCCTGGGTGGGGTCTACTCATTCCGGGGGAGGGGGATGTTGTAATTTTCTTAAGACATTTCCGATGAAAGTTCCAGCTCCTAAATTAGAAATTATTCTTATGTTCGCCTGGGTGGATACCCTAAAATGTATCGTTAAGTAAGGAGCTCCTCGAAGCGGGTGGCGACGACGGCTACGAGTCTCGATGTGTTGAATTGTAACACGCGATCTGCCGGCAGCGGAGCGCTGGGTGCGCGGCGTGGTGTGCGAGCACGTGCGCGGCGCGGGCGGGCCGGCCGCGCGCGTGTGCGCCGTGGACCGCGGCGACATGCGCGCCGTGCCCGTGCCGCGCCTGCGCAAGATGATGCCCGACTTCGTGCGCGCGCGACCCGCGCTCGCCACGCACCTCGAGCTGCGCGGTCAGTGCATACAGTAATTCATACTCGTGAATTTTTTTAAAACAAATATATTGAATCCGTACTGATTTTAAGTGGTTAAAAAGTAAATATAATTTTTTTTATGTATAAATACATTTAGACGTAGCGTAGCTTCCGATTTCGACCGTAATAACGTAGGGGACCGGTCCACAGGTTTCCCGGAGAATCCGACCGAGGAGATGCTGGCGAAGGCCCTGGCGCACATGAAGGTCGACGACGAGGGACGGGGTGAGCTGAAAGTGACCAGGTGCGAGAAGATCGAGCCTGGGTTGTACATCGTGGACGCTCCCGACCTACTCGAAGCTATGGGCGTGTAGATATCATCGAGAACTTTAAAGAAAAATATATCAAATTGGTTTCTTTAAGATATTAATGTCTTAAAGATTTTGGTCGATGCAGGGCATATTGACAATGTTGGCTTATTAGAACCTGATAGTACGACGCCTAGCGTTCGAAATTTGAACTAATATTAGCTATTGTCATCCCCGCTCTCAAGCTTTAAGCTTATTTGGAGGGGGGTAAATAATAGTAATTCCCTAAACACAGGGCGTTGCTATTAAATTCATTATTTAAAAAATTAGATTATTATATTTTTTATTTTTTAATTTGTCATATGTCAGATTTAAATACTTGTTATTTTTTAAATTCTAGTAAACGAAAGGTATAAGTTAGTTTATGATATTATTATAGAAGCGGGGATTACGATACGCTACTACCACTTCTGAAAGACTTGAAACATCGAATTATTTTAAATTAATTTCTATCCATGTTCAATTTTTAAAGTTTTTCTCGTTGGATATTATTATTGTTAAGCTATATATTTTTCATCGTGTATGACATAAAAGCTTAATGGTTAATTTAAAAAAAACCGTGTGATATAATGACATAGTTGTTATTATCTTAGGTTATATATATATAACAATAAACAATGCAAACCTAAAATAATACAACTATGTCATTATATCACATATATGTATCATAGGATATGACTACGTCAGTACGCTTCGAATTTAATAAATCGTTTTCAGACTTATGTCAATGTGTGACAGCTCAAGCCAAGAAAAAAAAAACAAACAATGAGTGATGAATATTGTGTGCAGTTAGGTTTAATTCAAGAAATTATTTATATATCTTGTTATAATTATTATATCTCACTTAAAACACATAAGTACGTATTCTTATAGAGTTTTGACTGACATACGATCATACTACGTTCGTTTACCCTAAATTGCTTACAATGGTACAGTATTTTAGACTTAACCGATCGCGGCCGATAAAAAGGCCGCTTGTAACCCGAGATGTCGCTACCCGTTGTTAATGCGTGTAAGATGATTTCGGATGTATGAACGTAAATAAACAAAGTAGGACTGATACAACATTTAATATCGGATATCGGTTGATAAACGATTTTTGTTCGTATTGATTTGATATGTTACTCTGTTAATGTCCCACTGCTTGGCCTCCTTTCGCTTTTTGAGGAGAAGGTTTGGAGCTAAAAAAAGCCGAGATGACCTAGTGGTTAGAACGCGTGAATCTTAACCGATGATCGTGGGTTCAGACCGAGCGAGCAACAATGAATTTTCATGTGCTTAATTTGTGTTGATAATTCATCTCGTGCTTTACGGTGAAGTTCTGCCACATGTGTATTCTACCAACCCGCATTGGAGCAGCGTGGTGAAATAAGCACCAAATCTTCTCTTCAAAAGGGAGAGGAGGCCTTAGCCCAGCAGTGGGACGTTATCATTCTATTACTCTTGGTTCGCTTAGCTTTTGTTCATTATGTTTAATGAAGGCGAACGATCGAATAGTCCATCTGACGCTAGAAGCTGACCTTGATTTTTTACGTCAGTTTATTTGATATGTATCTTGACGTGATTCATCACAAATTGAATACTGAGGTGTCGGACAAACCGTCCCCGCTCAACTACCTGACTGTCACATCGTTGTACATAGCTTATTTCAAAAATATGTTTGCATTCATATTATATGATAGCTTTTAAACCTTAGGATAATGGTTTCAGTACATATTATTATGCCTAAAAATTAGGCATGGTCGGATAAATTTAAAAAAAAAAGAGTCCAAATTATAAGTCTGACGGCATTGTTGCATCGGTTGACTCCTAAGTGAATGGTGGTGACTAAGTCTGGACGCACATTTGGACGGGGTGTCTGTCACAAGTTTCCTCGCCGGTTCGCATCTGGTTACGTCCATGTAAAATTTTCCATTGATAATATAAGGAATATCAACCTATATATATATAACATGCTCCCCCCCTCCCCCATATTATGGAGAGGGTTTGGAGGTTTTTCACATCTCTACGTCACGTTTTTAAAAAAGATTAATACTTTTACACGTCTTGTGTTTGTTCAGTGTTAGTCGCGCGTGCGAGACGCGTTCTAGCGCAGCGGGCGTACGTAATATTTTACGAATATAACATCGTCGATTGAAGTATTTAATTGTACGCTTGATTATTTGTTTTTTCCACCATATATACGATATGGTTTCTTAGCCTCGCTATACAATCATTTATTTATATGGTTGTGATAGTGTCCATCCAATTGATCGCCTTTTCTCAATGATATTTTATTATACGAGGGTCGACGTTCTCTCAGTCCCAAATATTATGTCCTGAAAACGCATATTCGCCATTTAAATTTTTCTACTAGTTTTCTGTTGAAGTGTATTGAATTAATTTCCATTGCGGTATTTGTTGTGTTTACAAAGCACCAGTACTAAGTTGAAATTTTTTCACAAGTAACCATTGTATTTAGATTTTTTCCTTGATTGAAAAAAGGGAATACTAATCTCTCATTACAATGTTCATAAGTATACTCTCTCGCTTTTTCCTCACTATATTTATACAATTTCCAGTATAGTATAGTAATTTCCAGACGTTTCTTCTCCCGCTTCCATATAGGAGTATTATGGTGAGACTTTTCACCAGAAATTGCGACATTTCGCAAAAACAATGCCATTTTTATGGCGATAAGGATTTTTCTCATAGTGGTCGTAAACAGTTATTCTTGTAATATTTTTTACATTGAATATACCGGCAATTTTATATGTCCATTATAAACTATAATTACCCTTGTTCACTCATGGTGAAATGGATGGTTGGTGTATTATTTTATGGGTATTAAAAACCATTTGCGCATATTTTACATCTCGCTCTAGCGTAAAGCATTTTTCTCGTTTCTCACAAGCCCGTTGAATATCTCGATAGAATATTGTGACATATAAGAATCGTTTAATTTTGGAAACGGTTTGTAAACGTATAAGTAAACTCCGGACAATCCGTTGAATACCTCGATAGATGATTGTTACAAATATGTGTGACATGGATGTGAATTCTGTTTCTAAGTAAAGGCTATCTTTGGAGAGTTTAAATACGACCACGTATGGAGCTTTTTGGTGTGTGTAGTGCGAGTAGTAGCCGTTACCTGCGATTTGTATGGGATTTCCGTTATTGCCACTAGATGGCGCTGTTTTCATTCCATACCAATCGCAGTTGACGACAACGCTATCGAGTAATTAAACAACACTCGCACTGGGACACTGATCGCGTGCGGGTTATATCGTCCTCACTCTTGTATTAACGTTGTATTCTTTACTTCTTAGCTTTAGTTAAACGTTTTTGTGTTTATATTTTGATTTTCCTATTAAGTATGTATTGACATTATAAATATAAATGTCTACTAGTTATGTTTTTTTTACTTGTTTTTTTAAATAAATGTTTTTTTTATTCTGTTTTGTTTTTATATTGCTCGAGCTCGAACTGATCAAAGTGATGTTGTATAAAAGAGTATGTAGTCTATAGATACTGAATGAAAGTGAAATGAATTTGTACTACTTGAGAATAGTATACTTTGATAGATTCGACCGTTTTTTTTCAACTTTAATTTATAATCTTCAAATATGTCACTCGGAACAAAAAATATTTATCGTCTTTAAATAAACAATTTTAGGCATTCACATGTGGTATGAGATCTTTCGTGTTCTATTTATTTGCGCGTCATTCATTGTGAAGCTTATGTATACAGAGAACGGCATTTTAATTTTTTATTATCAGCTGTCATGCTCGTCGTTTTGCTCGATACAGACTAATACTCGAAATAGTAATGTCCCAATTTGGGACGTATTTCTGTCTTCAATGTGTGCTCTCTAGTATCTGCTTGTTTTAACACGTTTTGTTATTGTTATTAAAACAATTTATAATAACAGAAACCCAATAAAGTGATGTGTATTAAAATAAACAACAGTATCGTTACTTAAACAAATTTATTTTTATTATTGTAATATGATCTGTGTACCTACATAGAATGTATATTCTCCACGTACGCGCAGGCAATTTATACGCAGCTTTAGGTTATTTTACTTCATAAACTGTTCGCGGAATAATTTCAGACTCGACGACGACTCGTGACATTTAAAGTTGTACGTTTATCCTATTTTTAATATTATTTGGGGTCACCATTTAATTATAACTAATTGTTACGAGTGTTCGTACTCGTAACAATTAGTTATAATTAAAATAACTGTACTGTTAATTGTTACGAGTGTATATCTGGGAACAAGATCGTTGAATATCTTAGCAGTCTTGAAAGGTATATTAGTCAAACATTTATGGATTTGGGCTCTTTCATGGCGTCTAGAACGTTCTTTAACGCCCTTAATTGTTGGCGGAATAATTTCTGAACGACTCCCAACATTTACATTTGCGAGTTTGAGTATATAAGAAATGTAAAAGATATAGTTTTCAACTTTAAAAAAATATCTTTTTAATTATGAATTATTGATGATCGTTTTCGATCAATACAACGCCATTGTCAGTCGCCACTACTGACATCTAAACCGTTGAAGTTATCACACCCGATGGACGTGTAGAATGTGGATGTATCTGTTATAAGTCAAGAGTAAAAGAGACAACTAGCCATGCTTGCCAAAATAAGAAGCAATTGAGGAAAGGAGTATTGTGGTGAGACTTTTCAATAGCCACCAGTTGACCAGTTTTCACCAGTTCCACCACTTTTCATCACTTTTTACCATGATCGGGTTTCGACCAAAACGGTCCACAGGTGATCTTCTAGCGTACGTAACACACCTCTGGGGTGAAGCTATCGACAAGCATGGAGAATCGTTGGCTGTCAGCCTCGATATCTCCAAGGCTTTCGACAGGGTCTGGCACAGAAGTCTTCTCTCCAAGCTACCGGCATATGGTCTGCCTGCTCAGCTATGCACCTGGATTGCCAGCTTCCTACACAAGCGTAGCCTTCGTGTTTTAGTAGATGGTTGCGCTTCACAATTCTATGTAGTGAATGCTGGGGTTCCCCAGGGATCTGTGCTATCTCCCACACTTTTTCTTTTGCATATCAATGATATGCTCTCCCTTGGGAACATACATTGCTATGCAGATGATAGTACAGTGCATGGTGGATACCACGGACGCGCAGTGGCTGGGCGGGCGGAAACTGAGGAGAGGCGGGAGAATCTTGTCATTGAACTCGATAGGACGTTAGAGCTCATCGCCAAATGGGGCTCTGATAATCTTGTTGAGTTTAATGCCAAGAAAACACAGGTATGTGCTCTCACGGCGAAAAAGTCAACATTTTCCCCTCTTCCCTCCCTCTGTGGTACTCCGCTGGTGATGCAAAGCAAAATCGCCATGCTGGGGTTTGACGTTCGCTGCGACCTTAGTCCAAGGGATTACATCGAGGCTGTTATAAAAACAGCTTCACGGAAACTCGGAGTTCTGAACAAGGTGCGGCGCTTTTTCACGCCACAACAACTGTGCCTGCTGTACAAAACACAGGTACGGTCTTGCGTGGAATATTGCTCGCACCTTTGGGATGGCTCCGCTAAGTACCTACTTGAGGCCTTGGACCGGTTGCAGCGACGTGCCGTACGCATTATTGGCGACGTAAAGGTCACAAACACCCTTGAACCTTTACAATTGCGTCGTGAGATAGCAGCACTGAGCGCTTTCTACAGACTGTATCACGGCGAGTGCTCTGAGGAATTATTCGCTCTAATTCCTGCTTCCCCCTTCCTTCTTAAGTCCACGCGAGCTGGTTCTCGATGTCACCGCCTAACTGTGACATCAATTCCATCGCGAACAAAGAAATTTGGCAACTCCTTTCTTTGTCGCACTTCCAAAAAATGGAATTCCTTACCAGCTCACGTGTTCCCCTCCTCTTACAACCCGGGTTCCTTCAAACGAGGCGTGAAGAGGCATCTTGCGGGCCGGCAAGGCGAAGGCGGCTAGTGCAGAACGTTTTTCCCGTCTGTACTGGCCGTCGTCGCGTTTGGACTCTACTACCACTTACCATCAGGTGGAGTAGAGTCATTTGCCCTCCCGGCGAATATAAAAAAAAAAAAAGATGTATTATTATATGGTTATAAAAACCATTTGCACATATCTTACATGTCGCTCTAGCATAAAGCATTTTTCTCGGTATTCGGTGCGCTATTCCATTGCATAGACATGGTCCTGTTTCTAAGTGAAGGCTATATTTGTAGAGATACAAGGTATTCGTTGTACTTCTCTAAAACTTGGCGCACTACGTAGATATGGTCGATCACTGAGTAATCTTTACGGAATCCTGCCTGCTCGATAGGTTGGTGTTCGTTTAAGGTTCTTTCAATTCCTTTTAGTATAATCTTGACAAAAATTTTATATATGTTTGACATAAGGCTAATAAGGCGATAGTTTCCGATGTCATATTTGTCTCCTTTCTTATACACTATAATGTTAGACTCTGTCCACTGCTGGGAAATAATTTCGGTGATTAAGATATCATTAAATATGTTTGTGAGGACCGGTATTAAGACTTCCTTGCTATGTTTTTGAGTATCCATAGCCTTCTTGTCTTCGGCCTGAAGGATATTGAGATTGTCTGAAGTTTCTGTCAATTTTAGGATGTCGGCTCTGCGATGTTTCCATTTCCCACTGTCGTTTTTCATTTTTACCATCCAGTACTTTAGTTTTGTCAATTCTTTATAGCCTTTTTTGACTCCTCCTGTTTTCGATATATACTTTTCTAGAGTTTCAATTAGGCTTTGGTTTCTATTTTTCTTTGTTGTATTTTTAATTTCTTTACTAATTTTGGCAATCTGTTTCCCTCTGTCATGTGTTTGTCTTTTGCTGATTAAGTGGTTTTTATCTTCGAGTAGTTAGTTGTAGGTATTTGTTGTTAACCATTTTTTTTGTTCGGTTTTAGTACTTGCAATGAGTTGTGCCTGTGTTTTAATATTATTCTCCATCCAGTTATATTTTTCTTGTACTCCTAAGTCCTCAGTGTTGTATTTAAAATCTGTGAATGAATTTGTCCCTCAGGACGGTTGTTAGATTTTCTATCTGATGTTTTCTGAACTTTGCGCTTCCGAGGCTTTGTCTTGGTCTAGGCTTTTTTGGTTGCTTTCCAGTTAGCTCTGCTCTGATCAGTCTATGATTGGCGTTGAAGTTTAATTTATTGATACCGTTGAAGTTCTTGAAGTAACTTGGTCTGTTAGTCATTATAAAATCAATTTGGTTTTTTGTTTTCCGTCAGGCGAGACCCAGGTCCACATGTTTTTTTATTTTTCTTGAACATAGTATTTAAGATGGTTAGGTTGTTTTCTAGAGCGAAGTTGGTAATTTTATCTCCCTTTCTACTCCTAGTTTTGTTACTATACGTAAATGGTCCTAGTATTTTGTTTTCTCCTAAACGCCTTGCTCCAATTTGACCATTGTAGTCTCCCATTACTATAACATTTTTATGGGTATTCTCTTGGATCGCCTTGTTGAGATCATGGTAAAATGTATCTATTGTTTCTGAATTCGATTGTTCTGTAGGCGTATATATTTGTACAATAGACCAGGGTTCTTTATATCCTTGTAGTTTCCGATTCATTATTGCTATACGCTCCGATATTCCTACAAATTCTTCTATACACTCAGTTATATGTTTTTTAATAATAAATCCAACCCCGTGGTGACCTTGGGTCTCTCCTATATGGTAGAGTAAGTAGTCTGCATGGGAAGTAATACTTTCTCCCATTCTTCTCACTTGATGTCTAAAGCATAAATTAATTCTGTGAGATTTTCTTCTTGTTTCAGGGTAAGTACATTGAGGACTGCTACATATATAGTTGATTTTTGGTGTTTGCTATTTTTTTCTGTTGGAAGGTTGTGGTCTCTTTTCCCCACGAACACCAGTCGGCTTGGGGGAGTTTGTCCTCGGTTGATTTTGTTTCACATTAAAAAAAAAAAAAACAAATTACCCAAAGCATATATGACTTCGTATGTGTATGTGTGTATAACTGACTCTTTGTGTCGAAAATACTGTCAGTGGTAGACTTGACGTATGCGTTTGTCTTCAAACATCACGTCCTTTAAAAATCGTACGTTATTTAACGTTGTAAATTGGGACGGAAACTTCGCAAATTAAAAGAATTTATGTTTTGTTGTTTTTAAGAATTTTTGATCGTCGATCGATGGACATTGTATATGACGGTTTTATGTTATACTATTGCTGCTAAATGACAACTTTATTGAAATTTACAAATGAGAACAAAATCGTTGAATATCTTAACAGGCTTGAAACGTATATTAGTCAAACATTTATGAATTTGGACTCTTTCATGGCGTCTAGAACTCTGTTTTAGATTCTTAGGTAAGACGGAATCCTTCCTGAACGTTATCAAGATGTATACTCTATCGTATAGAGGATATCGTTTCTTAGCCTCGCTTTACAATCATTTGTAAACGTAATATTGTTATTACAGTGTCCATCCAATTGATCGGCTTTCCTCAATGATCTCTTAGTATACGAGTGTCGATGTTCTCTCAGTCCCAAATATTAGGTACTGAAAACGCATATTCGCCATTTAAATTTTTCTACTTCAAAGTTTTCTGTTGAAGTATATTGAATTAATTTCCATTGCGGTATTTGTTGTGTTTACAAAGCACCAGTACTAAGTTGAAATTTTTTCACAAGCAACCATTGTATTTAGATTTTTTCCTTGATTAAAAAAAGGGAATACTAATCTCTCATTACAATGTTCATTCGTATACTCTCTCGCTTTCTCCTCACTATATTTATACAATTTCCAGTATAGTATAGTAATTTCCAGACGTTTCTGCTCCCGCTTCCATATAGGAGTATTATGGTGAGACTTTTCACCAGAAATTGTGACATTTCGCAAAAACAATGCCAATTTTATGGCGATAAGGATTTTTCTCATAGTGGTCGTAAACAGTTATTCTTGTAATATTTCTTACATTGAATATACCGGCAATTTTATGTGTCCATTATAAACTATAATTACGCTTGTTCACTCATGGTGAAATGGATGGTTGGTGTATTATTTAATGGGTATTAAAAACCATTTGCGCATATTTTACATCTCGCTCTAGCGTAAAGCATTTTTCTCGTTTCTCACAAGCCCGTTGAATATCTCGATAGAATATTGTGACATATAAGAATCGTTTAATTTTGGAAACGGTTTTTAAACGTATAAATAAACTCCGGACAATCTCGCTCTGGCTTACGGTATGTTTCGTGTAGTCTACGAATCCGTTGAATACCTCGATAGATGATTGTTACAAATATGTGTGACATGGATATGAATTCTGTTTCTAAGTAAAGGGTATCTTTGGAGAGTTTATATACGACCACGTATGGAGCTTTTTGGTGTGTGTAGTGCGAGTAGTAGACGTTACCTGCGATTTGTATGGGATTTCCGTTATTGCCACTAGATGGCGCTGTTTTCATTCCATACCAATCGCAGTTGACGACAACGCTATCGAGTAATTAAACAACACTCGCACTGGGACACTGATCGCGTGCGGGTTATATCGTCCTCACTCTTGTATTAATGTTGTATTCTTTACTTCTTAGCTTTAGTTAAACGTTTTTGTGTTTATATTTTGATTTTCCTATTAAGTATGTATTGACATTATAAATATAAATGTCTACTAGTTATGTTTTTTTTACTTGTTTTTTTTAAATAAATGTTTTTTTTTATTCTGTTTTATTTTTATATTGCTCGAGCTCGAACTCGAACTGATCAAAGTGATGTTGTATAAAAGAGTATGTAGTCTATAGATACTGAATGAAAGTGAAATGAATTTGTACTACTTGAGAATAGTATACTTTAATAGATTCGACCGTTTTTTTTTTTCAACTTTAATTTATAATCTTCAAATATGTCACTCGGAACAAAAATTATTTATCGTCTTTAAATAAATAAACAATTTTAGGCATTCACATGTGGTATGAGATCTTTCGTGTTCTATTTATTTGCGCGTCATTCATTGTGAAGCTTATGTATACAGAGAACGGCATTTTAATTTTTTATTATCAGCTGTCATGCTCGTCGTTTTGCTCGATACAGACTAATACTCGAAATAGTAATGTCCCAATTTGGGACGTATTTCTGTCTTCAATGTGTGCTCTCTAGTATCTGCTTGTTTTAACACGTTTTGTTATTGTTATTAAAACAATTTATAATTACAGAAACCCAATAAAGTGATGTGTATTAAAATAAACAACAGTATCGTTACTTAAACAAATTTATTTTTATTATTATAATATGATCTGTGTACCTACATAGAATGTATATTCTCCACGTACGCGCAGGCAATTTATACGCAGCTTTAGGTTATTTTACTTCATAAACTGTTCGCGGAATAATTTCAGACTCGACGACGACTCGTGACATTTAAAGTTGTACGTTTATCCTATTTTTAATATTATTTGGGGTCACCATTTAATTATAACTAATTGTTACGAGTGTTCGTACTCGTAACAATTAGTTATAATTAAAATAACTGTACTGTTAATTGTTACGAGTGTATATCTGGGAACAAGATCGTTGAATATCTTAGCAGTCTTGAAAGGTATATTAGTCAAACATTTATGGATTTGGGCTCTTTCATGGCGTCTAGAACGTTCTTTAACGCCCTTAATTGTTGGCGGAATAATTTCTGAACGACTCCCAACATTTACATTTGCGAGTTTGAGTATATAAGAAATGTAAAAGATATAGTTTTCAACTTTAAAAAAATATCTTTTTAATTATGAATTATTGATGATCGCTTTCGATCAATACAACGCCATTGTCAGTCGCCACTACTGACATCTAAACCGTTGAAGTTATCACACCCGATGGACGTGTAGAATGTGGATGTATCTGTTCTAAGTCAAGAGTAAAAGAGACAACTAGCCATGCTTGCCAAAATAAGAAGCAATTGAGGAAAGGAGTATTGTGGTGAGACTTTCAATAGCCACCAGTTGACCAGTTTTGACCAGTTCCACCACTTTTCATCACTTTTTACCATGATCGGGTTTCGACCAAAACGGTCCACAGGTGATCTTCTAGCGTACGTAACACACCTCTGGGGTGAAGCTATCGACAAGCATGGAGAATCGTTGGCTGTCAGCCTCGATATCTCCAAGGCTTTCGACAGGGTCTGGCACAGAAGTCTTCTCTCCAAGCTACCGGCATATGGTCTGCCTGCTCAGCTATGCACCTGGATTGCCAGCTTCCTACACAAGCGTAGCCTTCGTGTTTTAGTAGATGGTTGCGCTTCACAATTCTATGTAGTGAATGCTGGGGTTCCCCAGGGATCTGTGCTATCTCCCACACTCTTTCTTTTGCATATCAATGATATGCTCTCCCTTGGGAACATACATTGCTATGCAGATGATAGTACAGTGCATGGTGGATACCACGGACGCGCAGTGGCTGGGCGGGCGGAAACTGAGGAGAGGCGGGAGAATCTTGTCATTGAACTCGATAGGACGTTAGAGCTCATCGCCAAATGGGGCTCTGATAATCTTGTTGAGTTTAATGCCAAGAAAACACAGGTATGCGCTCTCACGGCGAAAAAGTCAACATTTTCCCCTCTTCCCTCCCTCTGTGGTACTCCGCTGGTGATGCAAAGCAAAATCGCCATGCTGGGGTTTGACGTTCGCTGCGACCTTAGTCCAAGGGATTACATCGAGGCTGTTATAAAAACAGCTTCACGGAAACTCGGAGTTCTGAACAAGGTGCGGCGCTTTTTCACGCCACAACAACTGTGCCTGCTGTACAAAACACAGGTACGGTCTTGCGTGGAATATTGCTCGCACCTTTGGGATGGCTCCGCTAAGTACCTACTTGAGGCCTTGGACCGGTTGCAGCGACGTGCCGTACGCATTATTGGCGACGTAAAGGTCACAAACACCCTTGAACCTTTACAATTGCGTCGTGAGATAGCAGCACTGAGCGCTTTCTACCGACTGTATCACGGCGAGTGCTCTGAGGAATTATTCGCTCTAATTCCTGCTTCCCCCTTCCTTCTTAAGTCCACGCGAGCTGGTTCTCGATGTCACCGCCTAACTGTGACATCAATTCCATCGCGAACAAAGAAATTTGGCAACTCCTTTCTTTGTCGCACTTCCAAAAAATGGAATTCCTTACCAGCTCACGTGTTCCCCTCCTCTTACAACCCGGGTTCCTTCAAACGAGGCGTGAAGAGGCATCTTGCGGGCCGGCAAGGCGAAGGCGGCTAGTGCAGAACGTTTTTCCCGTCTGTACTGGCCGTCGTCGCGTTTGGACTCTACTACCACTTACCATCAGGTGGAGTAGAGTCATTTGCCCTCCTGGCGAATATATAAAAAAAAAAAAAGATGTTTTATTATATGGTTATAAAAACCATTTGCACATATCTTACATGTCGCTCTAGCATAAAGCATTTTTCTCGGTATTCGGTGCGCTATTCCATTGCATAGACATGGTCCTGTTTCTAAGTAAAGGCTATATTTGTAGAGATACAAGGTAGTATCTTGAGTTGGTATTCATTGTACTTCTCTAAAACTTGGCGCACTACGTAGATATGGTCGATCACTGAGTAATCTTTACGGAATCCTGCCTGCTCGATAGGTTGGTGTTCGTCTAGGGTTCTTTCAATTCCTTTTAGTATAATCTTGGCAAAAAATTTATATATGTTTGACATAAGGTTAATAAGGCGATAGTAGATAGTTAGACTCTGTCCACTGCTGGGGAATAATTTCGGTGATTAAGATATCATTAAATATGTTTGTGAGGACCGGTATTAAGACTTCCTTGCTATGTTTTAGTATCTCGTTTCCTTCAGGTCCTGGAGCTTTATCTTGCCTATGAGTATCCATAGCCTTCTCGGCTTCGGCCTGAAGGATATTGAGAATGTCTGAAGTTTCTGTCAATTCTAGGATGTCGGCTCTGCGATGTTTCCATTTCCCACTGTCGTTTTTCATTTTTACCATCCATTCCTTTAGTTTTGTCAATTCTTTATAGCCTTTTTTGACTCCTCCTGTTTTCGATATATACTTTTCTATAGTTTCAGTTCTGCTTTGGTTTCTATTTTTCTTTGTTGTATTTTTAATTTCTTTACTAATTTTGGCAATCTGTTTCCCTCTGTCATGTGTTTGTCTTTTGCTGATTAAGTGGTTTTTATCTTCGAGTAGTTAGTTGTAGGTATTTGTTGTTAACCATTTTTTTTGTTCGGTTTTAGTACTTGCAATGAGTTGTGCCTGTGTTTTAATATTATTCTCCATCCAGTTATATTTTTCTTGTACTCCTAAGTCCTCAGTGTTGTATTTAAAATCTGTGAATGAATTTGTCCCTCAGGACGGTTGTTAGATTTTCTATCTGATGTTTTCCGAACTTTGCGCTTCCGAGGCTTTGTCTTGGTCTAGGCTTTTTTGGTTGCTTTCCAGTTAGCTCTACTCTGATCAGTCTGTGATTGGCGTTGAAGTTTAATTTATTGATACCGTTGAAGTTCTTGAAGTAACTTGGTCTGTTAGTCATTATAAAATCAATTTGGTTTTTTGTTTTCCGTCAGGCGAGACCCAGGTCCACATGTTTTTTTATTTTTCTTGAACATAGTATTTAAGATGGTTAGGTTGTTTTCTAGAGCGAAGTTGGTAATTTTATCTCCCTTTCTACTCCTAGTTTTGTTACTATACATAAATGGTCCTAGTATTTTGTTTTCTCCTAAACTCCTTGCTCCAATTTGACCATTGTAGTCTCCCATTACTATAACATTTTTATGGGTATTCTCTTGGATCGCCTTGTTGAGATCATGGTAAAATGTATCTATTGTTTCATAATTCGATTGTTCTGTAGGCGTATATATTTGTACAATAGACCAGGGTTCTTTATATCCTTGTAGTTTCAGATTCATTATTGCTATACGCTCCGATATTCCTACAAATTCTTCTACACACTCAGTTATATGTTTTTTAATAATAAATCCAACCCCGTGGTGACCTTGGGTCTCCCCTATATGGTAGAGTAAGTAGTCTGCATGGGAAGTAATACTTTCTCCCATTCTTCTCACTTGATGTCTAAAGCATAAATTAATTCTGTGAGATTTTCTTCTTGTTTCAGGGTGTAGGGGCTATTGCTTCCCTAACTATTTCGGAGGTTTCTTGAGTATCGTAATAAACTTGTTGATGCTTCAGGTGGAATGATTTTATTTGAAATTTACACAGATATATATACAAAAATGACAATTATTAATAACCAATAAACAATATTTACAGAAATTCGTCTCCAATAAAAAGTTTCACATTATAACCAATGAAATTGGATTATAATGTGAGTTACAATTTAATTACCGGTTTACCAATCGAAAGGGCTATAACAAGAATAAAATTCTTTAAGAAAATTATGTACAAATCAAAACATTGGCTTTTCTACCAATAGCGAGTGAGTATGTACGAACAATAATTATTTCTTACGAATTGTACCAGAGGTGAGGGGCGCACCGTCGCCGCGGGGGGCACCATATAAATACGCGCCTATCTGTGTCCATACAAAACTCGGCGTATGTGCTCCTACGTTTTAGTAACCGCGCGCCTTCGGCTCGCGACGGTCGTATGCTTGATGTTTTGTATGGACGCTGCGTGTGGTAGGTAATGTAGGTCCCACAAGGGTAAGTACATTGAGGACTGCTACATATATAGTTGATTTTTGGTGTTTGCTATTCTTTTCTGTTGGAAGGTTGTGGTCTCTTTTCCCCACGAAGACCAGTCGGCTTGGGGGAGTTTGTCCTCGGTTGATTTTGTTTCACATTTAAAAAAAAAAAACAAATTACCCAAAGCATATATGACTTCGTATGTGTATGTGTGTATAACTGACTCTTTGTGTCGAAAATACTGTCAGTGGTAGACTTGACGTATGCGTTTTTCTTCGAACATCTCGTTCGTTGAAAATCGTACTTATTTAACGTTGTAAATTGGGTCAGAAAATTCGAAAATTAAAAGAATAATAATAATCGTTTTGTTGTTTTTAAGAATTTTTGATCGTGAAACGATGGACATTTTATATGTGACGGTTTTATGTTATACTATTGCTGCTAAATTGAGAGGAGGCTTTATTTAATTTTACAAATGAGAAAAAAATCGTTGAATATCTTAGCAGACTTGAAAGCTATATTAGTCAAATATTTATGGATTTGTCCCAAATTTATCATTCAACCCCACTAATAACGCTGTGTTCGATTGTCATAATATAAAAATATATTGCGGGTTCAAAACAGTATTTTTAACAATATTTTTTATTCTTGTATTGCTGTAGGAATAAATTCTGAAGGTCTTCTAACATGTACATTTTTATGGCTTTTGCTTTTTTTATTAGGGTTTAAATGGAACTAACCTTACATTTTTCTTAAGCAATTGAATTCTCGAGATTAGTTTTTCTACGACGCAGTATCTCTATGGCTCAAACTTAATATTATTGAATTGGTTCCTTAAGACCATTTCCATTAGCTGCAACTGATGTCAAAACCGTTGAACTCCTAACCACGCAATGGATGTATCTGTTATTAGTCAAGAGTAAAAGAGACAACTAGCCATGCTCGCTGAAATAAGAAGCAATTTGGTCAATTTCACATTTTTCCCAAAAAAAAATAAATCAGTTTACCCGAAGCATAAATTACTTCATACGTGTATGTGTGTATAACTATAATGTGACTCTTTGTTTCTAAAATGCTTTTGATGGTAGACTTGTCGTATGTGTTTTTCTTCTAACATCTCGTCCGTTGAAAATCGTACGTTATTTAACGTTGTAAATTTGGCGGAAACTTCGAAAATTAAAAGAATAATAATAATCGTTTTGTTGTTTTTAAGAATTTTTGATCGTCGATCGATGGACATTGTATATGTGACGGTTTTATGTTATACTATTGCTGCTAAATTGACAGGAAACTTTATTGAAATTTACAAATGAGAACAAGATCGTTGAATATCTTAACAGACTTGATAGGTATATTAGTCAAACATTTATGAATTTGGACTCTTTCATGGCGTCTAGAACTCTGTTTTAGATTCTTAGGTAAGACGGAATCGTTCCTGAACGTTATCGAGATGTATACTCTATGGTATAGACGATATCGTTTCTTAGCCTCGCTTTACAATCATTTGTAAACGTAATATTGTTATTACAGTGTCCATCCAATTGATCGGCTTTCCTCAATGATCTCTTATTATATGAGGGTCGATGTTCTCTCAGTCCCAAATATTATGTCCTGAGAACGCATATTCGCCATTTAAATTTTTCTACTTCAACGTTTTCCACTGAAGTATATTGAATTAATTTCCATTTTTTAATATATGAACTGTAGATGTGCCTTTTCAAATAAATAAATATCGTTCCTATAGAAGTGTAATAAACTTTTTCCTTTTAATATTTCTTGTACTGAATATATTACTATTAATATTAACTATAATTACACTTGTTCACTCAATGGTGAAATGGATGGTTTGTGTACTACTCTATGTGTATTAAAACCATTTGCGCATATTTTACATCTCGCTCTAGCGTAAAGCATTTTTCTCGTTTCGTCTCGCGATTAATTCTCATCTCGCCCACAAGCCCGTTACATATCTCGATGACTATTGTGACATATAAGAATCGTTTAATTTCAGAAACAGTTTTCGGTTAAAATTTATAAATTATATAAAATATACTTTTAAAACATAATTGAAATATATACCAAAAAGAAGTAATTAATCACAAAATAATGAATTTAATGACATTATATCAATACACGAATGAAACAAATCAAATTAGGTAATTACGCCATAAAAATCATTTACAGATCATATCGATATCTTACTGTGACAGATAACAATTTCCCGCCTAAAATAGTAATAATAAACAAAACAAGTCCGTGACAGTTACGAAGTGTATGCTGCCAGTGCTATTGTCCACAGATATTTGGTAACAATAGATATCTAGGAAAATATTTTATGCACTTGAATATAACATGATAAAAATTCGAGATCTATATTCGAATACCTAATATATAAATGAGAAAAATATAAAAAGCCGTTTAGTTTTAAAAAGATTTTAAAAGAAATATTCATAACTTTCGATCGTTCTCATTTTCTCATTATGAATGTGTATGAAACAGGTATTTATTCACTTCGTAGTAACAAGATTGAATATCTAAGGAATGTAAAAGGTATAATTTTTTCATCCTTTTATATATAAAGGTGATGTGTTATTTACTAACTATTGCTGCTAAATTGAGAAGAGGCTTTATTGAATTTTACATCTGAGAACAAGATCGTTGAATATCTTAGCAGTCTTGAAAGGTATATTAGTCAAACATTTATGAATTTGGACTCTTTCATGGCGTCATCTTCTTTTTTAACGCCCTTAATTGTTGGCGGAATAATTTCTGAACGACTCCCAACATTTACATTTGTCAGATTGAGTATATAAGAAATGTAAAAGATATAGTTTTCAACTTAAAAAATTTTTTAATAATTATGAATTATTGAAGATCGTTTTCGATCAATACAACGCCATTGTCAGTCGCCACTACTGACATCTAAACCGTTGAAGTTATCACACCCCAGCAATTGAGGAAAGGAGTATTGTGGTGAGACTTTTCAATAGCCACCAGTTGACCAGTTTTCACCAGTTCCATCACTTTTCATCACTTTTTAACAGGATGTATTATTTTATGGTTATAAAAACCATTTGCACATATTTTACACCTCGCTCTAGCGTAAAGCATTTTTCTCGTTTCGTTTTGCGATTAATTCTCATCTCGCCTGCAAGCCCGTTGAATATCTCGATAGACTATTGTTAGAAATAAAAATCGTTTAATTTTGGAAACGGTTTTCGGTGCGCTGTTCCAATGCATAGACATGGCCCTGTTTCTAAGTAAAAGCTATATTTGTGGAGTTCTAATAAAACGACTGATTTCAAAAACAAACAAATCAAACAAATTTATAAATTATATGAAATATACTTTTAAGACAGAAATTAAATAGCTATGAAAAATAAGTAATTAATCGCGAAATAACGAATTTAACAACATTTTATCAATACACGAAAGAAACAAATCAAATTGGCTAATTACGCGATACGACTTTCGGTCGATCATATTTTCTCATTAGGACCCATTATTATCTCATCCACAATTATCCAAGGAGAACTAAAATATGGACAGTTCATGTTGGACCTTTCATCGAAATAAGTTTTCCATAATTCCAAACAACGATTCTTAGAAAAAAAAAATAAACACTCGCTATAGAATGGTTTTGTTTTTACTATTAAGCCAGCTGTACGTGCATGTTTTTTGCAAGCTCATCTACCAAATCGTTCTCCCTTATGCCACTATGAGATGGGATCCATTGTAGAAATACACATTTAGGTGGGCGTTTAGTTCCAAAATTAACTTTATTATTTCATAAGCTACGGGGGTACCTCGAATTTTCGAGGTATAGGTAAGATAGCATGAAATCGGATAAATTATTTAATAAAGTAGCAATTGAATTGAGCTTATATTTTTTATTTTTTTATATAAAATTTATGGCCCAAATATTCCCTACGAAGAAATAGAGGTTGTAATGAAAGCTCACTTTCCATTACATGGATAGAAGTACTTTTGATAAAACCACCTATAATACGTATAGTCTGATTTTGAGTCCAGTCAATTTTTTTAAGATTTGTCTGAGAACTGTCTCCATAAAGAATAGTTGAATTTAACTATCATAGGAAAAGTTAAGCAGCGATAAATCAAACTATATAGTTTTTACACACATATATTGTCACCAGCACAGAAGGGGTTCACAAGAAAGATATAGCGAAGGTACAGTGATAGCGTTTAAGTATGAAAATAGAACAACTAAGAAATATGAGAGGAATAAAGCGTAATACGTAAAAGCGTTGTATAGCAATGAGTATCGAACGGTGCGCGCGCGGCCTCACGGCGTCGGTATCGGAAAACGACTGGCGAGCGGGGTAAAATCGATGTTGCACGACGGTCCCGAGGCGCGCCCGAGCGCATCAGCTCGGCAGTGACGTCACGCATAGCGGTGCTTTAACCAACTATGCATGAAGCGAGTAATGCGTTTATTCAACGCTACATCAGCCCCCCCGGAGACCGGAGGTCGAAAAACGTCGGGAAAACGTACTCTTCGACCTGATCGAGTAAGGCGATCTTCATTACTTCTAACTGTATCCTCTATCTGTTTCATCCCAACTTCCGTGCGCGGCGCTTGGTCACTCAGTATGTACGCTGGTTTTAATCTGTCTATCGAAACGGTGGTAGGTTTCCCCCGAATGTCGATCTTGAAGAATTTGTCTCCTCGTTCGATGACGGTATATGGTCCAGCGTACGGTGCCTGTAAAGGCTTGCGAACGAAATCTTGCCGAATAAAAACTTGTAGAGCAGATCGCAAGTCCTTGCTGATGAAAACAGGAGTTCTGCCATGGTGAACAACTGGTGTAGGTTTAAGTTTCCGAATGTTTTCTCGTAGTCGTGCGAGAAAATCTGTGCAATCCACGATTTCAGTGGGACAGTTGTTGAAAAATGTGCCAGGTAATCGTAAGGGCTTTCCATACACTAGTTCAGCTGATGACGTGCTTATGTCCTCCTTCCATGCTGAACGAATTCCTAAAAGAACTAGCGGAAGTACTTCAACCCAGTTTTCGTCATTGTGGCACATTATCGCCGCCTTGAGTTGCCGATGGAACCGTTCGACCATTCCATTCGCAGCGGGATGGTATACTGTGGTCTGTATATGATTGACACCTATCAGCTTCGAAAGTTCCTTAAATAAAAATGCCTCAAATTGTTTTCCTCGATCCGTTGTTATCTTCTCGGGACAGCCAAAACGTGAAATCCAACCAGCAACAAAAGCATTTGCCACTGTGTCAGCTTTGATGTCGGAGAGTGGTATTACCTCTGGCCAACGAGTGAATCTGCCCACGGCTGTAATACAAGACTTATACTCTTGTGAGGCTGGCAGAGGTCCGATTAGATCAATGTGTACATGGCTGAATCTGTTCGACGGAGGAACAAAATGCTGTACAGGAGATCGAGTGTGTCTGGAAACTTTCGAGCGTTGACATGACAGACAGTTACGAGTCCACTCGGCACAGTCCTTTTTAATATTAGGCCACACGTAGTTTTGCGTGACCAGTCTGGTTGTTGCTTTAACACCTGGGTGACTCAATCCGTGAAAGCAGTCGAACGCTTGTCGGCGGAATTCTGGAGTCAGATAAGGACGTGGTGATAAGCAGGACATATCGCAGTAAATCGTCTTACCGGAACCAGAAATGTCTAATCTCTGGAGGTCCAGACAAGAAGTATTGCTTCTTAAAATTCCTTGGAGCTCGTCGTCATTCGCTTGCGATAAAGCTAATGCGTCCAAGTCGATGGCGGTGGTAATTGCATCCGTGTGTGAGAGAGCATCGGCTACCACGTTGTCTTCACCTGCGACATATTTAATATTAGTTGTGAATTGCGACACAAAATCAAAATACCGAAATTGGCGTGGTGAGCAATTCTCTGAGGCCTTTCTGAACGCCGATACTATTGGTTTGTGATCGGTATATATGGTGAAGTCTTTCCCTTCTACCATATGACGGAAATGTTTAACGCCTTCGTAGATCGCTAGTAGTTCTCTGTCGAATGGACTATATTTTCGCTGTGATCTACTGAGCTTTTTGGAGAAGAAAGCAAGCGGTTGCCACACGGAGTCTATTTCCTGCTGTAGTACAGCGCCGATCGCGTTGTCTGAAGCATCTGTCCACAGAGTTAATTCAGCTGTTGGATGCGGGTGTGCTAAAAGTGTGGCTTGAGCTAGACTTGCCTTACACGCTTCGAATGCCTTCTGAAGCTCGTTTGACCAAACAATAGGTGTACTGGCTTTGATAGCTGGACCAGACAGTAGCTCGTGCAATGGGGCTTGTATCCTTGCTGCGCTAGGAACAAAACGGCGGTAAAAATTTGTCATACCCAGAAATCTTCGTAGTTCCCTGATGGTCTTGGGTTGCGAGAATTTTTGTATGGCTTCCACCTTTTGAGGATGCGGCCTCGTACCTTCTGCAGAGACGACGTACCCCAGAAACTCCACCTGTGGCTCCCCTAATACGGATTTCGAAGCGTTGATCACGACACCGTGGTCCTGTAAACGCTGAAAGATTTGCTTCAGGTGTTCACGGTGCTGCGTCTCGTCCTGAGAGGCCACAAGGATGTCATCAATATAAGGAAAACAGAAGTCTAAACCTTTGAGTATCTCATCTATAAAGCGTTGGAATGTTTGAGCAGCATTGCGTAGACCAAAACTCATATATGGAAACTCAAACATTCCGAACGGGGTAGTTATAGCAGTCTTAGGTATATCAGCAATGTTGACTGGGATCTGATTATACGCCCGGATTAGGTAAATTTTACTAAACACTGTGCAGCCGGCAAGATTATGCGCTATATCACCTATATGGCGGACTGGGTATCGATCAGGTATTGTGCGCGCGTTAAGTGCACGGTAATCTCCGCATGGCCGCCACTCATTGTTTTTCTTTGGCACGAGATGTAACGGGGACGACCACGGGCTATCGGATCGCGTTGCGATACCTGCTCTTACCATATCCTCAAACTCCTTGATAGCAATCCGGAGTCTATCCGGTGCTAAACGACGAGGACGGCTGTATACAGGAGGTCCGGAAGTCGTGCGTATGTAGTGGAGTGTGTTGTGCTTGACCTCACGCGGAGACAGGTCTCCAGCGGGTCTAGTGAGATCCGGAAACTGTGAAAACAGGTCATGGTATCGCGAAGTACCTGTAAAAGATTTAATTTGGCACACAACATGTGATGCAGGTTTAGCAAGAGCACTTAGTGAAGTAATATTGTCTATTAAGCGATGGTGTCTAGCGTCCACAAGCAAATTATAATGCGATAAAAAGTCTATGCCTATAATAGGTTTAGTGACGTCAGCTATGACAAAACGCCACGTAAAAGCACGCCTGAGTCCAAAGTCTAAGGAAAGGTTCACCCAGCCGAAAGTATTTATTGTGGACCCATTGGCTGCGAACAGCTGATAGTCTGTCTTTATACACTTCCTATCTCGAATATAATTATGTGGATATACACAAAGGTCAGAACCTGTATCTATTAAATACTGCACTTTAGTCTTACAGTCCGTTATGAAAACGCGGCCACCAGCTACACTATTACAGTCACGCGTTGCCGCCTTCACTGACTGCTTGGTTCGTTTCCCGAGTGAAACGAACACGGGGAGCGGCACTTCGTCGACTGGTTGCCGAAACGCCGATGGTACCAGCAATGGCTCGAGCCAGCATTAAAGCGGCTCCGGGACCGTCGACGCCAGCGTGGAGAACGCGCTCGACTTCTCGAACGCGAGCGGGACCTGATGGATAGCTCCGCAACTTGCCGTGACAGGTCGTCGACTCGCTGAACAAGCTTTTCTATGAGCGTCGTCGGACATCCTGACGGTGTTGAAGTCGACGTCGATGCTGCTGCTACCTGAGGTTGCAGAGATACCTCGTGGATCTTATCTACAATTTGCGCCACCGTGTCGAGGGGGAGATCGGCTTGACCTGCAATAATCGCCTGAACGTGACTAGGCAATCGGTTCGTCCACAGCGAGCGTATGAATTCGTCCGGTACATCAGCTCCAGCTAGGCTCCGCAGATGTCGAAGAAATTGAGAGGGTTTCCGAACTCCTAACTCTTCGTGGGTAAGTAATTGTCTTACCCTTTGCTCCTGTGACGCCGACAACCGCGAAATTAATTCTGTTTTTATTTTTTCGTATTTATTTTCTGCCGGCGGATTCGTGATTACATCTTTTACCTCGCATACATATTTGTAGTCTAAATTGGCGATAACGTGGTAGAACTTCGTGCCATCCGCCGTTATATTAGACAAGGCGAATTGTCCTTCTAATTGAACAAACCACAATGCCGGTTCGTTCGGCCAAAATGGCGGCACCTTGACGCCAACGCGGCACACTTCTTCCTTCGCGCCATTGTTTGCCATTTTAACTTATTACTGTTAATTGCAACGTACACAGTCTATAATAGTGCGAGTGTTCGTACGGGTCACCACTTATAGTTGAATTTAACTATCATAGGAAAAGTTAAGCAGCGATAAATCAAACTATATAGTTTTTACACACATATATTGTCACCAGCACAGAAGGGGTTCACAAGAAAGATATAGCGAAGGTACAGTGATAGCGTTTAAGTATGAAAATAGAACAACTAAGAAATATGAGAGGAATAAAGCGTAATACGTAAAAGCGTTGTATAGCAATGAGTATCGAACGGTGCGCGCGCGGCCTCACGGCGTCGGTATCGGAAAACGACTGGCGAGCGGGGTAAAATCGATGTTGCACGACGGTCCCGAGGCGCGCCCGAGCGCATCAGCTCGGCAGTGACGTCACGCATAGCGGTGCTTTAACCAACTATGCATGAAGCGAGTAATGCGTTTATTCAACGCTACAAGCTCGTGTAATCTGAGCGACTACGGACCATTGAAATATATATCCTACGTAGGTGCTTGGGATGAATTCTCCAACCTGAACCAACCAAAACTTTGTATATAGTTAAAAACCTAATGCATTTATCTTTAATCTCGCTAACATGTTTAGCCCAACTAAGAGACCGATCTAGCCATATCACTAAATATTTAACGTGTTCCACTGCGTCCAAAATTATATTATTTACTTCAAGTTCAACTACACTTCTAAATGGACGTTTTTTAAATATACAAACCTTATATTTGGTTGAGGACAGATTCAAACCAGAACTAGACTGAGAACAAGATCGTTGAATATCTTAGCAGACTTGAAAGGTATATTAGTTAAACATTTATGGATTAGCACTCTTTCATGGCGTCTAGAACGTTCTTTAACGCCCTTGATTGGGACCAGTGTCAAGCCAGCAGGTCTCTTGCCATCGGAGAGACTGAGACCTGGTGGTTCCAATAAGCATGGGACATTCGCCGAAACCTAAGCCCTCCGGACAATGTCGTTTAGGCTGTGGTGTCGGGGAAATCTCTTCGAGCATCGCCCGCAACTCAATGCGTGATGACCGTTGGCACCCACCGTGGACCCGGAGATGCATCGGTGATGGTGTGGTTGACAAACATCGCAGTCCAGGCGGAGAGCCACAACCACATGCAAAGATTCATTATCAAGAAGAGTCCCAAAGTAGAGGGAAGGCAAATCCTGCAACCAAGCTCCAGACTCTGCCCTTGACACCGCTCTGAGTCTGGCCAGATCCACTCCCCCAGCCGCACTGACAAATCTGTCGAGCTCAACAAAATACATTCTCAACAGAACCTAGGCTACATGCGCAGAGATCCTAGTGAGACGGTTCTGAGCAAGTAAAAGGAGACATCCCCCGACTTAAATTGACCTTGGGATAAATAGGTGTACCCAGAAGATTAAATAATAATAATAATTTATTTATTCAAGTAACAAGACTCAAATACACACAAAATTGCAAAAAAATCAAGTAAAATAAACACTACCATCTACTACTTTTACAATTTACAGGTCCAGCTGAAACTTTACAACAGCGGTTTATAAATATACAGTCAAGTCTGTTAACAACCGTTCTTAGAATTTTGTGTGAGCTGGCCCGCACCCTGTGAACCAAGGATGCACACTTTTCACATTAATGCGTAAAAACAGTCTATATTCTCTTCAGCAAACATCCCTGAAGCACTACAGAAGCGAGGCAACTCCATCAGTAATCTAAAGGCTTTTTTTACAGCCCTTGACGCACGCTCAAATCTTCTGACAAGCATGTTAGCTTTTATTGACAATGCTCTCCTCTCCCTTTCAATGTTATTATCATCCTTGAGACTGGTGGTTAGTATGTGTCCAAGGTATTTAAATTGGAAACCTGAGTCAAGCTCATTTTATTAATTTTTACCGAATTTAATATTTTTTTTATTATCATTTTATTATTATTAAAGGTTTAACGAGACAGTTACTTGAGGCCAGGTAGAATGGAAGAGAAAAGAGAGAAGTTATTATAGGGGCCGGTTCCATATTGAAAAAACTCGCACTTATCGAGTAAATCTATAACCTAAGTCTTTAAAGAGGGGAATCAAAGTAAGGATATCTTGCCTCACGTCTTCTAGCTTTCCCCCAATAGTACCCTCATCTGGGTACCATTTATTAAGAGATTTTAAAGACAAGATTGCCTTGTGGATTGCAAGGCTGAAAGTAAGTGATCTAACTTGGGCTTGGGCTGTGCATCAACTTGGGAAAGTATTAGGGAATTCTCGAAGAAGAGCTGAAAAGGGAACTGATAAACCTGTTGAAGAAATGGGTTAAGAGAAGGAATGTAGGTTAAGTTAGTTTACTTCATAAATTAATAATAATAATTTCAGACTCGACGACGACTCGCGACATTTAAAGTTGTACGTTTATCCTATTTTTAATATTTTTTGGATTTAACTGTAAATATTTGTTACGAGTATATGTATATCTGGGAACAAGATCGTTGAATATCTTAGAAGTCATAAAAGGTATATTAGTCAAACATTTATGGATTTGGACTTTTTCATGTTCGAGTTGACCCAAATTTATCATGCAAACTAATAAATAATAAGGCTGTATATTTTCGATTGCCATGATATAAAAATATATTCTGGATTCCAAACAGTATTTTTAACATTATTTAGAGTCATCGTGTAATAATGTACTATAATATTCAAACATTGGTGGATTTGGACACTTTCATGCCGTCTAGAACGTTTTTTTATTCTTGTATTGTTGGCGGAATAATTTCTGAACGTCTCCCAACATTAACATTTGCGAGATTGAGTATATAATAAATGTAAAAGATATGTTTTCAACTTTAAGAAAATATGATTTTAATTATGAATTATTGAAGATCGCTTTCGATCAATACAACACCATTGACAGTCGCCACTACTGACATCAAAACCGTTGAAGTTATCACACGCGATGGACGTGTAAAATGTCAAAGTGTCTGTTCTTAGTCAAGAGAGACAACTAGCCAAAATAAGAAGCTATTGAAGAAAGAAGTATTGTGGTATGGAGCTAACTATGTAAAGTTATATATTTCTGTTAAGCAATTGAATTCTCGAGGTTTATTTTTCTACATTGCAGTATCTCTATGTCCCATACTTATTATTATTGAGCGAAATGGTTCCTCAAGACCAATGTCATGAGCTACCGTTGATGTCAAAACCGTTGAATTTCTAACTGCGCAACGGATGTATCTGCTATTAGTCAAGAGTAAAAGAGACAACTAGCCATGTTCACCAAAATAAGAAGCAAGTTAGGTCAATTTCACATTTTCCCCAAAAAAAATAATCAATTTACCCGAAGCATATATGACTTCATATGTGTATAACTGACTGTTTCTAAAATGCTGTTGATGGTAGACTTGACGTATGCGTTTTTCTTCAAACATCTCGTCCGTCGAAAATCGTACGTTATTTAACGTTGTAAATTGGGGCGGAAACTTCGAAAATTAAAAGAATAATAATAATCGTTTTGTTGTTTTTAAGAATTTTTGCTCGTAAAACGATGGACATTTTATATGTGACGGTTTTATGTTATACTATTGCTGCTAAATTGAGAAGAGGCTTTATTGAATTTTACAAATAAGAACAAAATCGATGAATATCTTAGCAGACTTGAAAGGTATATTAGTCAAACATTTATGGATTTGGACTCTTTCATGTTCGAGTTGACCCAGATTTATCTTTCAACCCCATCGATAGTATAATCGCTGGTATTTTTTTTCCACTACAATCAACTACAAACAATTCGGTTCAAGAATCAACTATTCATTTTAAGTATCCCCCGACATAACCGGAGGAAGAGTTTTTTTCGATGTCCTCCAATTTTTTTTAGAACAAACGAAAAAAATCAACTACATACGAATATCTATAAGAATTAAAAAGAAAAAAATCGATTTTCAAAAGTCGGGTGCCAAGTTCACACACCCTCGTTGGGTGGTTAACATTTGTACTTGTGATCGATTGACCGAACATTAATAAAGTTAATAAACGGAATAAAATTTCCTTGGTAATAAGAAATTTATTTCTAAATAGATTGATTAATTGCTGTATATGAAAAAAACCGTCTAATAGAAATATCACTCAATATATTACGACACGGTCGCGGTTCCATACGTATGTCATATTATCTCTTTACCAATATTCGTCCAAATTATATGCAGTAAAAGGGAAAAGGCTTTTGTTTTAAACACTTGAGACGATAAGTTTACGTATTTTGATAAAAAATCATAATTGTTGATTATATGACCAATAAACATGACCTAACGATTCAAATTATTTTTTTAACTTAAAAACTACTTTTTGTGGCTTAAATATAAAAGTTAGCCATATGCTGTCGCTGACTTTTTTTGTCGCCATTACCAAGTTTACAACTTTTCTTTAGAACTCAATCATACGTCTCCCATCGTAAAGGCAGCGTTCGTAAGAAACCTTTTCGTTCGACCATTTTTTCACCGACTTACTTTGCAAATCCCACTACCACGAAAAAGTCTTTTCCTTTTTCGGGTTAATATCTAGCCTATGACATTCACAAATGATGTGGCTCCGTATTGGTAAATGAATCTTCAAAATAGGTTAGGTAGAGCCAGAGATTACCCCCTACAACCTCACAAACTTTACCTCTTTATAATATTAGTTTAGATATTGTGGATTCTAAACAGTATTTTTAACATTATTTGGAGTCATCGTGTAATTATGTACTATAATATTCAAACATTTGGATTTGGACTCTTTCATGCCGTCTAGAACGTTCTTTTATTCTTGTATTGTTGTAGGAATAAGTTCTGAACGCTTCCTAACATGTACATTTTTATGGCTTTTTTTTTTATTATTAGGGTATATATGGAGCTAACCTTACATTTTTCTTAAGCAATTGAATTCTCGAGATTAGTTTTTCTACGACGCAGTATCTCTATGTCTCAAACTTATTATTATTGAATTGGTTCCTCAAGACCATTGCCATTAGCTACCACTGATGTCAAAACCGTTGAACTCCTAACCGCGCAATGGATGTATCTGTTATTAGTCAAGAGTAAAAGAGACAATTAACCATGCTCATCAATATAAGAAGCAAGTTTGATCAATTTCACATTTTTCCAAAAAAAAATAAATCAATTTACCCGTAGCATATATGCCGAGGGGAGATTGAGAGGAGGCTTTATTGAAGTTTACACATGAGAACAAAATCGTTGAATATCTTACCAGACTTGAAAGGTATATTAGTCAAACATTTATGAATTTGGACTCTTTCATGGCGTCTAGAACGTTCTTTAACGCCCTTAATTGTTGGCGGAATAATTTCTGAACGACTCCCAATATTTACATTTGCGAGATTGAGTATATAAGAAATGTAAATGATATAGTTTTCAACTTTAAAAAAATTTCTTTTTAATTATTAATTATTGAAGATCGCTTTAGATCAATACAACACCATTGACAGTCGCCACTACTGACATCTAAACCGTTGAAGTTATCACACGCGATGGACGCGTAGAATGTGGATGTATCTGTTCTAAGTCAAGAGTAAAAGAGACAACTAGCCATGTTTGCCAAAATAAGAAGCAATTGAGGAAAGGAGTATTGTGGCGAGACTTTTCAATAGCCACTTTTCACCAGTTCCACCACTTTTCATCACTTTTCACCAGGATTGCTAGATTTTTCTCATAGTGATCGTAAACAGTTTAACTTGTGATGTTTCTTACATTAAATATACCGGCTATTTATTATGTCCATTATAAACTATAATGAAACTTGTTCACTCATGGTGAAGTGGATGGTTGGTGTATTATTTTATGGGTATTAAAACCATTTGTGCAAATTATATTTCTCATTATAGAGTTAGGGAATAGAGAGTGCACCTGTGTCTCAAAAACTATAATATCTCCTGCGTAGTTGGCTATTCTCTCTTGAGATTGACCGCCGTGGCAAAAATCGGTCTTGAGGACATTATTATTATTATTATTTCTCATTCTAGCATAAGCATTTTTTTCGTTTCATCTCACGATTCTTATCTCACTCACAAGTCTGTTGAATACCTCGATGACTATTTTGACATATAAATCGTGTAATTTTGGAAACGGTTTTCAAACGTATAAGATAAATTCCGTCACTCGACTCTGACGTACTCATATCTCCGTACGACCGCGCGCTCAAATGTCACGCTTGATTTATTCGCCATCGACCTTGAATACGATGAAACGAACGATGATTACTTAATCATCATCACCAAGTACAATAGAACGAGACGTGTGTAAAGTAACTTGCGTCACTTCACGCGGCTCAATATTGTCTAATCAATTGAAACTGTCCAGTGAATTCGATCTTTCTAGAATTTTGTTTGGTCGACGTGAGCAGATTTTATCGTTCGTTTATGCACAGCCGCTTTATAAGGCCTTCCCGCTCTAGCTTACGGTATTTCGTGTAGTCTTTTTTTTTTTTTATATTCTCCGGGAGGGCAAATGACTCTACTCCACCTGTTGGTAAGTGGTAGTAGAGTCCAAACGCGACGACGGCCAGTACAGACGGGAAAAACGTTCTGCACTAGCCGCCTTCGCCTTGCCGGCCCGCAAGATGCCTCTTCACGCCTCGTTTGAAGGAACCCGGGTTGTAAGAGGAGGGGAACACGTGAGCTGGTAAGGAATTCCATTTTTTGGAAGTGCGACAAAGAAAGGAGTTGCCAAATTTCTTTGTTCGCGATGGAATTGATGTCACAGTTAGGCGGTGACATCGAGAACCAGCTCGCGTGGACTTAAGAAGGAAGGGGGAAGCAGGAATTAGAGAGAATAATTCCTCAAAGCACTCGCCGTGATACAGTCGATAGAATAAGTCGTCGTCGTGAGATAGCGCTCAGTGCTGCTATCTCACGACGCATTTGTAAAGGTTCAAGGGTGTTTGTGACCTTTACGTCGCCAATAATGCGTACGGCACGTCGCTGCAACCGGTCCAAGGCCTCAAGTAGGTACTTAGCGGAGCCATCCCAAAGGTGCGAGCAATATTCCACGCAAGACCGTACCTGTGTTTTGTACAGCAGGCACAGTTGTTGTGGCGTGAAAAAGCGCCGCACCTTGTTCAGAACTCCGAGTTTCCGTGAAGCTGTTTTTATAACAGCCTCGATGTAATCCCTTGGACTAAGGTCGCAGCGAACGTCAATCCCCAGCATGGCGATTTTGCTTTGCATCACCAGCGGAGTACCACAGAGGGAGGGAAGAGGGGAAAATGTTGACTTTTTACCTGTGTTTTCTTGGCATTAAACTCAACAAGATTATCAGAGCCCCATTTGGCGATGAGCTCTAACGTCCTATCGAGTTCAATGACAAGATTCTTCCGCCTCTCCTCAAATTCCGCTCGCCCAGCCACTGCGCGTCCGTGGTATCCACCATGCACTGTACTATCGTCTGCATAGCAATGTATGTTCCCAAGAGAGAGCATATCATTGATATGCAAAAGAAAGAGTGTGGGAGATAGCACAGATCCCTGGGGGACCCCAGCATTCACTACATAGAATTGTGAAGCGCAACCATCAACTAAAACACGAAGGCTACGCTTGTGTAGGAAGCTGGCAATCCAGGTGCATAGCTGAGCAGGCAGACCATATGCCGGCAGCTTGGAGGGAGACTTCTGTGCCAGACCCTGTCGAAAGCCTTGGAGATATCGAGGCTGACAACCAACGATTCTCCATGCTTGTCGATAGCTTCACCCCAGAGGTGCGTTACGTACGCTAGAAGATCACCTGTGGACCGTTTTGGTCGAAACCCGTATTGACGATCATTAATTAAAGAGTGATCTTCTAGGTAATGGATCAGTTGGTTGTTTAAAATCCGTTCCATCACCTTACAAAGTACTGAGGTGATAGCTATTGGCCGATAATTTGCCGGGTCAGACCGATCCCCTTTTTTGGGAACCGCTCTCGTGTATGCCTTTCTACAGGACTTGGAATTTTTATTATAGTTTGCTTTCAGTGAGTCAATGTTAGATGCCCCGCTAATGCAGCCGTTGATCCACTTGCGATATGCCGCCTGCTTAGCTGATACAGCATCGGCACATTCACGAGTGAACCAACGGTTACGCGTACTCCTACTGACGAGATCTGAGCTAGGAATGTAGTATTCCATTCCCAGCATGATCTCGCCAGCAACAGCAGCGGCACCAGCTGTCGGGTCATTCCCACTGAAGCAACGTTCCTTCCAAGGGACCGACGCATAGTAATCGCGCATACCGTCCCAATCCGCCGACTTATAGTGCCAAACGCGACGTTTGCATACCGCTAGTGGCGGCAGCTTGGCCTGTGGCACTCTGGTAGAAATAAGGCTGTGATCCGAAGAGCCAAGAGGAGCCTGAACCACAACCTGATATTCCACCGGGTGAGAAGTCAGCAGAAGGTCCAGTAGAGAAGGTGCTTGCCCATCAATGTCTGGGATTCTGGTGGGCTGATCAACCAGTTGGGTCAAGTCATGTGTGAGAGCAAAAGCATGAGCAGTCCTTCCAGCATGGTCAGTTTTGAGGGATTTCAACCAGGATTCGTGGTGAGCATTAAAATCCCCCAAAAACACCAATTCCGCGTTAGGAAATTGCTCTTGCGCAGCATCTGCCACCCGACTAAGATGGTCAAATAATCGGCTTGTCTCCAAGTCACCATTGTGGGATCTGTAGAGGCACACGTAGACTCGGCTCTGACGAACCAGGTCTACACGTACCACCAACATGGAGAAGGAGGGGTCCTCCAAGCAGCGCAGTCGGTGACAGCAAACATCCGTCCTGACGAACAAGCATACTCCGGCTTTCGCTTTGAAGGATTCTTCAGGACGGCAGGACGGAGAATTTGCGTCTCCTTGAGAAACAACATTGCTGGCCGTGCTGTCTCGAGATGGTGGTGGACAGCGTTGAGGTTAGTGTGGAGTCCTCGGATGTTAGAGAACTCGACCTCAAACAGCGAGGGTATGGTGGGGGTGTGCACCGCTGTACGACCGTTATTTCTGTTTTGTTGCGCCATTTGGGAAAAATTAAATGGAAAAGAGACGTGAAGCGAGCGATGTATTGCCACGATAGGGATGGGCAAAGTGTGGAGGCGTGTTTCCCCAAGTGGTTGCCAAAAGGAAAAATACACTGACCCGCCGGACGGAAGGGCCCCCGAACCCCCCCGGAAGTGGCCGCCGGGACCCCACCTACCGGTCACCAACCGGCACGACGGTCCACCCCGAGATTATACGTGGCCTGGTGGGGCAGCCTCACGAGCTGGTTAGGCACGCTCGGGCCCCTGTACTATGCCACGGGCGGCCAGCGGAACAGCCGTTTCTTCGGGTCTCCCTGTCCGGCAGGTCAATACAGTTTCCCCCGGCATTGGTTCAACAGCCGTCTCCAATCGGACCAACACCCATCGCGGCAATACTCGCTCGGGCGATTTTAAATTACAGAGATCATTAATGTAAATTAGAAACAAGGTAGGTCCTAAGACACTACCTTGCGGTACGCCATAAGTTATTTTTGAGGCACGCTAACAAACTGTCTAATTTTGACTTCTTGAGTTCGGTCGCTCAAGTAGTCCCTAAAAAGAGCCAGCGAGGTATCTCTGATTCCCAAATATTCTAACCTTTTCACAAGAATTGGGACAGAGACCGTATCAAAGGCTTTTTTTAAATCAAGGAATACAGCCAAAGACCTTTTACCACTGTCAAGACTCTTAACAATGTGCGAGGTTAGAGCTTCAACAGCGTCCTCCGTGGATTTGCCCTGACGAAAACCATATTGAGATTCTGACAAAAGCTTAAATTTATTTAAATAGTTTAATAATCTCACATTTATAATTTTTTCTATTAACTTTGATATTGACGGCAAAACGGAAATTGGACGATAGTTACTAACGTCATCTCTGTCACCACCCTTGTGAACGGGAGTTAAGATAGATCGTTTAAGCAGGGACGGAAAGATTCCTTTTCTAAAGCAAAGGTTCGTTAGATGACAGATTATTGGAACAACTACTAATTTAGCTATTTTTAAAAATTTAGTTGGAATATTATCCCATCCAGGGGCACTATCTGTTTTAAGAGACATAAGTACATCATGTACTTCTTTACAGTCTGTATCAAGAAGTACAAATGAGTTTAACTGACTTGTATGAGTATTGGAAAAAAATGAACCACTTGTTTGGACAATATCAGTGGCCAGTTTTTCACCTACGCTAGCAAAGTAGTCATTGATATAATTAATTGATTCAGTGGGAGAAGATCTTATGTTTAGTAATTCTGTATTACCTGATTTTGAGCAGTTCAAGTTAGTTATAGATTTAATGTTATACCAAATTTTTTTAGAGTTTTTAGATGATTTTTCCAACTGATCTCTGTCGTATTTTCGTTTTAATTGTTTGATAAGTTTATTGCAGAAATTACGATACCTTTTGTATGAGATTTTTAAAATTTCGTTAGATGGGTCTGATCTTAGCCTTTTTTGCATTCTATTTCTGTTTCGAATACATTTCAATATACCGGGAGTTATCCACGGCTTTATAACTCTTTTATTTTTAGGTACACGTATAGCTTTGGTGTTATCTTTCAAGGACTCAGCAATATTATGAATAAGCTTTTCAATTACAGTTATTGGGTTATCACAAAATAGTAATTCTGACAGATTTTTCTCCGCTAAACTAACAAGAGCCCCATCAAAATCTTCAATAGTTTTTATGTTCATATGTGCTTTATGTTTAGATATAAGTGAAGCCAAACAAAGAAATATCATATTATGGTCTGTGATGGTAGTGTTCAGGACTGCGATTTGGGCAGAATTTTTGTTTTTGTCTAATTTTAACATGAAGTGATCAAGACAATTGTTTTCCCTTGTTGGGAATGAGTGACCCGGCATCAAACTGTGCATCGATAACATGTTCACATAGTTTAATCTATTATTACGTTCCTGACTTTGCTCTGTTTCTTTAGCGACAATATTTATATTAATGTCCCCAGTTAATATAATATTTTTAAAAGATTTTAAAGTTTCCAGATGGGAATTTAATGAATTGATGAACTGTTCAGTGTTTATGTTTGATGGCGAACGATATATGCCCAGAATAACAGTAGTTCCAATACTTATTTGAATACATGAAGCATGACATAATTTAATTTCTTTTGCTTTTGTGCAAACAATATTTTTATTTAAGTATACCACAACCCCATCATTCTGATTGAGGTGATGAGTCATGGCGTGCATATTATAATTAGAAAGGTTTGGAATTGTTTTACTAGGATTAATTCTACATTCGGTTAGTATAATTATGTCAGGGGCAAAGTTTAATACATTTGAGGCAACATTCAAATCGCATATATTACTATAAACACTTCTAATGTTTTGTGATATGATAGTTTAGTCGTTTTTTTAACGGGTATATACTGCTTAAGGTCTTCAATATCACATTGCATTGCTCTACTAACTTCGAGATCGTCTATTTCATTCTGAGTAGTAAGAGACCTATCCATAACAATGTGATAAATTTAGTAAGCCAAGTATGTAGAGTATGTAAGTTAGATATATAGTAGTATAATATATAGATATTTTTGTATACAATATTGTTTTAATAAAGTTAAAAAGAATACGCGTGCTTCTGTTGTGAATGGTTTTAACATATACTTTTGTAGTCAGAAAATATATGGTTATTAGGTGGTGTGTATGTGTGAATGAATTTGACGTTAAGGATTTTTCTCATAATGTTCGTAAATTGTTTTTCTTGTAAAATTTCTTACATTGAATATAGCGGCAGTTTATTATATCCATTATAAACTAAAATTTATCACTTGTTCACTCAATGGTGAAATGGATGGTTGGTGTATTATTTTATGGTTATAAAAACCATTTGCGCATATTTTACATCTCGCTCTAGTATAAAGCATTTTTCTCGTTTCGTCTCGCGATTAATTCTCATCTCGCCCACAAGCCCGTTGAATATCTCGATAGACTATTGTTACAAATAAAAATCGTTTAATTTCGGAAACGGTTTCGGTGCGCTGTTCCAATGCATAGACATGGTCCTGTTTCTAAGTAAAGGCTATATTTGTGGAGTTCTAATAAAACGATTGATTTCAAAAACAAATTTATAAATTATATAAAATATACTTTTAAGACATAAGTGAAATATATATCAAAAAGAAGTAATTAATCATACAATAATAAATTTAACAACATTTTATCAATATATGTTATATCGATACAATATCGATATCTTACTGTGACAGATAACAATTTCCCGCCTAAAATAGTAATAATAAACAAAACAAGTCCGTGACAGTTACGAAGTGTATGCTGCCAGTGCTATTGTCCACAGATATTTGCTAACAATAGATATATAGGAAAATATTTTATGCACATGAGTATAACATGACAAAAATTCGAGATCTATATTCGAATACCTAATATATAAATTAGAAAAATATATAAAATGAAAAACAATTAAAACCACTTCTTCTTCGAAAAAGCCGTTAAGTTTTAAAAAGATTTTAAAAGAAATATTCATAACTTTTGATCATTCTCATTTTCTCATTATAAATGTCTGTGAAACAGGTATTTATTCACTTCGTAGTAACAAGATTGAATATCTAAGGAATGTAAAAGGTATAATTTTTTCATCCTTTTATATATAAAGGTGATGTGTTATTTACTAACTATTGCTGCTAAATTGAGAAGAGGCTTTATTAAATTTTACAAATGAGAACAAAATCGGTGTATTCACCGATTTTGTTTCAATTGATTTTGTTTCATTTGATTCAATTGATTTTGTTTCAAGTCTGCTATGAGAACAAAATCGGTGTATTCACCGATTTTGTGCTCATAGCAGACTTGAAAGGTATATTAGTCAAACATTTATGGATTTGGACTCTTTCATGTTCGAGTTGACCCAGATTTATCTTTCAACCCCATCGATAGTATAATCGCTGGTATTTTTTTTTCCACTACAATCAACTACAAACGATTCGGTTCAAGAATCAACTATTCATTTTAAGTATCCCCCGACATAACCGGGGCATGAGTTTTTTTCGTTGTCCTCCAATTTTTTTAGAACAAACGAAAAAAATCAACTACATACGAATATCTATAAGAATTAAAAAGAAAAAAATCGATTTTCAAAAGTCGGGTGCCAAGTTCACACACAGCCTCGTTGGGTGGTAAACATTTGTACTTGTGGTCGATTGACCGAACATTAATAAAGTTATCTCGCGAGTTTGATATTTTAAATTATCTCTTGAACAATGCAACCAAAAACAAACTGTATAAAACAAATTTTATGTGAATAAAATTTCCTTGGTAATAAGGAATTTATTTCTAAATAGATTGATTAATTGCTGTACATGAAAAAAACCGTCTAATAGAATATCACTCAATGTACTACGACACGGTCGCGGTTCCATACCTATGTCGTATTATCTCTTTACCAATATTCGTCCAAATTATATGCAGTAAAAGGGAAAAGGCTTTTGTTTTAAACACTTGAGACGATAAGTTTACGTATTTTGATAAAAAAAATCATAATTGTTGATTATATGACCAATAAACATGACCTAACGATTCAAATTATTTTTTTAACTTAAAAACTACTTTTTGTGGCTTAAATATAAAAGTTAGCCATATGCTGTCGCTGACTTTTTTTGTCGGCATTACCAAGTTTACAACTTTTCTTTAGAACCCAATCATACGTCTCCCATCGTAAAGGCAGCGTTCGTAAGAAACCTTTTCGTTCGACCATTTTTTCACCGACTTACTTTGCAAATCCCACTACTACGAAAAAGTCTTTTAATTTTCCGGGTTAATCACCCAGAGATTACCCCCTACAACCTCACAAACTTTACCTCTTTGTAATATTAGTTTAGATATTGTGGATTCTAAACAGTATTTTTAACATTATTTGGAGTCATCGTGTAATTATGTACTATAATATTCAAACATTTGGATTTGGACTCTTTCATGCCGTCTAGAACGTTCTTTTATTCTTGTATTGTTGTAGGAATAAGTTCTGAACGCTTCCTAACATGTACATTTTTATGGCTTTTACTTTTATTATTAGTGTATATATGGAGCTAACCTTACATTTTTCTTAATCAATTGAATTCTCGAGATTAGTTTTTCTACGACGCAGTATCTCTATGTCTAAAACTTATTATTATTGAATTGGTTCCTCAAGACCATTGCCATTAGTTACCACTGATGTTAAAACCGTTGAACTCCTAACCGCGCAATGGATGTGTCTGTTATTAGTCAAGAGTAAAAGAGACAATTAACCATGCTCATCAATATAAGAAGCAAGTTTGATCAATTTCACATTTTTCCAAAAAAAAAAAAAAACAATTTACCCGTAGCATATATGCCGAGGGGAGATTGAGAGGAGGCTTTATTGAAGTTTACACATGAGAACAAAATCGTTGAATATCTTACCAGACTTGAAAGGTATATTAGTCAAACATTTATGAATTTGGACTCTTTCATGGCGTCTAGAACGTTCTTTAACGCCCTTAATTGTTGGCGGAATAATTTTTGAGCGACTCCCAACATTTACATTTGCGAGATTGAGTGTATAAGCAATGTAAAAGATATAGTTTTCAACTTTAAAAAAATATCTTTTTAATTTTGAATTATTGATGATCGCTTTCGAACAATACAACGCCATTGTCAGTCGCCACTACTGACATCTAAACCGTTGAAGTTATCACACCCGATGGACGTGTAGAATGTGGATGTATCTGTTCTTAGTCAAGTGTAAAAGAGACAACTAGCCATGCTTGCCAAAATAAGAAGCAATTGAGGAAAGGAGTATTGTGGTGAGACTTTTCAATAGCCACCAGTTGACCAGTTTTCACCAGTTCCACCACTTTTCATCACTTTTTACCATGATGTATTATTTTATGGTTATAAAAACCATTTGCACATATCTTACATCTCGCTCTAGCATAAAGCATTTTTCTCGGTATTCGGTGCGCTATTCCATGGCATAGACATGGTCCTGTTTCTAAGTAAAGGGTATATTTGTAGAGATACAAGGTAGTAGTAAGTAAATAATTTCGGTGATTAAGATATCATTAAATATGTTTGTGAGGACCGGTATTAAGACTTCCTTGCTATGTTTTAGTATCTCGTTTCCTTCAGGTCCTGGAGCTTTATCTTGCCTATGAGTATCCATAGCCTTCTCGGCTTCGGCCTGAAGGATATTGAGAATGTCTGAAGTTTCTGTCAATTCTAGGATGTCGGCTCTGCGATGTTTCCATTTCCCACTGTCGTTTTTCATTTTTAATATCCAGTCCTTTAGCTTTGTCAATTCTTTATAGCCTTTTTTGACTCCTCCTGTTTTGGATATATACTTTTCTATAGTTTCAGTTCTGCTTTGGTTTCTATTTTTCTTTGTTGTATTTTTAATTTCTTTACTAATTTTGGCAATCTGTTTCCCTCTGTCATGTGTTTGTCTTTTGCTGATTAAGTGGTTTTTATCTTCGAGTAGTTAGTTGTAGGTATTTGTTGTTAACCATTTTTTTTGTTCGGTTTTAGTACTTGCAATGAGTTGTGCCTGTGTTTTAATATCACTCTCCATCCAGTTATATTTTTCTTGTACTCCTAAGTCCTCAGCGTTGTATTTAAAATCTGTGAATGAATTTGTCCTTCAGGACGGTTGTTAGATTTTCTATCTGATGTTTTCCGAACTTTGCGCTTCCGAGGCTTTGTCTTGGTCTAGGCTTTTTTGGTTGCTTTCCAGTTAGCTCTGCTCTGATCAGTCTATGATTGGCGTTGAAGTTTAATTTATTGATACCGTTGAAGTTCTTGAAGTAACTTGGTCTGTTAGTCATTATAAAATCAATTTGGTTTTTTGTTTTCCGTCAGGCGAGACCCAGGTCCACATGTTTTTTTATTTTTCTTGAACATAGTATTTAAGATGGTTAGGTTGTTTTATAGAGCGAAGTTGGTAATTTTATCTCCCTTTCTACTCCTAGTTTTGTTACTATACGTAAATGGTCCTAGTATTTTGTTTTCTCCTAAACGCCTTGCTCTAATTTGACCATTGTAGTCTCCCATTACTATAACATTTTTATGGGTATTCTCTTGGATCGCCTTGTTGAGATCATGGTAAAATGTATCTATTGTTTCATAATTCGATTGTTCTGTAGGCGTATATATTTGTACAATAGACCAGGGTTCTTTATATCCTTGTAGTTTCAGATTCATTATTGCTATACGCTCCGATATTCCTACAAATTCTTCTATACACTCAGTTATATGTTTTTGAATAATAAATCCAACCCCGTGGTGACCTTGGGTCTCTCCTATATGGTAGAGTAAGTAGTCTGCATGGGAAGTAATACTTTCTCCCATTCTTCTCACTTGATGTCTAAAGCATAAATTAATTCTGTGAGATTTTCTTCTTGTTTCAGGGTAAGTACATTGAGGACTGCTACATATATAGTTGATTTTTGGTGTTTGCTATTCTTTTCTGTTGGAAGGTTGTGGTCTCTTAAAAATCGTACGTTATACGTTGTAAATTGGGACGGAAACTTCGCAAATTAAAAGAATTTATGTTTTGTTGTTTTTAAGAATTTTTGATCGTCGATCGATGGATATTGTATATGTGACGGTTTTATGTTATACTATTGCTGCTAAATTGACAGGAAACTTTATTGAAATTTACAAATAAGAACAAAATCGTTGAATATCTTAACAGGCTTGAAACGCATATTAGTCAAACATTTATGAATTTGGACTCTTTCATGGCGTCTTGAATCGTTCCTGAACGTTATCGAGATGTATACTCTATCGTATAGAGGATATCGTTTCTTAGCCTCGCTTTACAATCATTTGTAAACGTAATATTGTTATTGCAGTGTCCATCCAATTGATCGGCTTTTCTCAATGATCTCTTAGTATACGAGGGTCGATGTTCTCTCAGTCCCAAATATTAGGTACTGAAAACGCATATTCGCCATTTAAATTTTTCTACTTCAAAGTTTTCTGTTGAAGTGTATTGAATTAATTTCCATTGCGGTATTTGTTGTGTTTACAAAGCACCAGTACTAAGTTGAAATTTTTTCACAAGTAACCATTGTATTTAGATTTTTTCCTTGATTGAAAAAAGGGAATACTAATCTCTCATTACAATGTTCATAAGTATACTCTCTCGCTTTCTTCTCACTATATTTATACAATTTCCAGTATAGTATAGTAATTTCCAGACGTTTCTGCTCCTGCTTCCATATAGGAGTATTATGGTGAGACTTTTCACCAGAAATTGCGACATTTCGCAAATCAATGCCAATTTAATGGCGTTAAGGATTTTTCTCAAAGTGGTCGTAAACAGTTTTTCTTGTAATATTTCTTACATTGAATATACCGGCAATTTTATATGTCCATTATAAACTATAATTACGCTTGTTCACTCATGGTGAAATGGATGGTTGGTGTATTATTTTATGGGTATTAAAAACCATTTGCGCATATTTTACATCTCGCTCTAGCGTAAAGCATTTTTCTCGTTTCTCACAAGCCCGTTGAATATCTCGATAGAATATTGTGACATATAAGAATCGTTTAATTTTGGAAACGGTTTGTAAACGTATAAGTAAACTCCGGACAATCTCGCTCTGGCTTACGGTATGTTTCGTGTAATCTACGAATCCGTTGAATACTCGATAGATGATTGTTACAAATATGTGTGACATGGATATGAATTCTGTTTCTGAGTAAAGGCTATCTTTGGAGAGTTTTAATACGTCCACGTATGGAGCTTTTTGGTGTGTCTAGTGCGAGTAGTAGACGTTACCTGCGATTTGTATGGGATTTCCGTTATTGTCACTAGATGGCGCTGTTTTCATTTCATACCAATCGCAGTTGACGACAACGCTATCGAGTAGTTAAACAACACTCGCACTGGGACACTGATCGCGTGCGGGTTATATCGTCCTCACTCTTGTATTAACGTTGTATTCTTTACTTCTTAGCTTTAAGTTAAACGTTTTTGTGTTTATATTTTGATTTTCCTATTAAGTATGTATTGACATTATAAATATAAATGTCTACTAGTTATGTTTTTTTTACTTGTTTTTTTTATTCTGTTTTGTTTTTATATTGCTCGAGCTCGAACTGATCAAAGTGATGTTGTATAAAAGAGTATGTAGTCTATAGATACTGAATGAAAGTGAAATGAATTTGTACTACTTGAGAATAGTATACTTTGATAGATTCGACCGTTTTTTTTTTCAACTTTAATTTATAATCTTCAAATATGTCACTCGGAACAAAAAATATTTATCGTCTTTAAATAAACAATTTTAGGCATTCACATGTGGTATGAGATCTTTCGTGTTCTATTTATTTGCGCGTCATTCATTGTGAAGCTTATGTATACAGAGAACGGCATTTTTAATATTTATTATCAGCTGTCATGCTCGTCGTTTTGCTCGATACAGACTAATACTCGAAATAGTAATGTACCAATTTGGGACGTATTTCTGTCTTCAATGTGTGCTCTCTAGTATCTGCTTGTTTTAACACGTTTTGTTATTGTTATTAAAAAAATTTATAATAACAGAAACCCAATAAAGTCATGTGTATTAAAATAAACAATAGTATCGTTACTTAAACAAATTTATTTTTATTATTGTAATATGATCTATGTACCTACATAGAATGTATATTCGCCACGTACGCGCAGGCAATTTATACGCAGCTTTACGTTATTTTACTTCATAAACTGTTCGCGGAATAATTTCAGACTCGACGACGACTCGTGACATTTAAAGTTGTACGTTTATCCTATTTTTAATATTATTTGGGGTCACCATTTAATTATAACTAATTGTTACGAGTGTATATCTGGGAACAAGATCGTTGAATATCTTAGCAGACTTGAAAGGTATATTAGTCAAACATTTATGGATTTGGACTCTTTCATGGCGTCTAGAACGTCCTTTAACGCCCTTAATTGTTGGCGGAATAATTTCTGAACGACTCCCAACATTTACATTTGCGAGATTGAGTGAAGAAATGTAAAAGATATAGTTTTCAACTTAAATAAAATGTTTTTAATTATGAATTATTTATTTAAGATCGCTTTCGATCAATACAACGCCATTGTCAGTCGCCACTACTGACATCTAAACCGTTGAAGTTATCACACGCGATGGACGTGTAGAATGTAAATGTATCTGTTCTTAGTCAAGAGTAAAAGAGACAACTAGCCATGCTTTCCAAAATAAGAATCAATTTAAGAAAGGAGTATTGTGGTGAGACTTTTCAATAGCCACTTTTCACCAGTTGTACCACTTTTTATCACTTTTTACCAGGATTGCTAGATTTCGCAAATACGATACCAATTTTTTGGCGTTAAGGATTTCTCTCATTGTGGTTGTAAACAGATTTTCTTGTAAAATTTCTTACATTGAATATACCGGCAATTTATTATATTCATTATAAACTAAAATTACACTTGTTCACTCAATGGTGAAATGGATGGTTGGTGTATTATTTTTTGGTTATAAAAACCATTTGCGCATATTTTACATCTCGCTCTAGCGTAAAGCATTTTTCTCGTTTCGTCTTGCGATTAATTCTCATCTCGCCCACAAGCCCGTTGAATATCTCGATAGACTGTTGTTACAAATAAAAATCGTTTAATTTTGGAAACGGTTTCGGTGCGCTGTTCCAATGCATAGACATGGTCCTGTTTCTAAGTAAAGGCTATATTTGTGGAGTTCTAATAAAACGACTGATTTCAAAAACAAATTTATAAATTATATAAAATATACTTTTAAGACAGAAGTGAAATATATATCAAAAAGAAGTAATTAATCATAAAATAATAAATTTAACAACATTTTATCAATATGTGTTATATCGATACAATATCGTTATCTTACGGTGACAAATAACAATTTCCCGCCTAAAATAGTAATAATAAACAAAAGACGTCCGTGACAGTTACGAAGTGTATGCTGCCAGTGCTATTGTTCACAGATATTTGCTAACAATAGATATATAGGAAAATATTTTATGCACTTGAATATAACATGATAAAAATGCAAGATCTATATTCGAATACCTAATATATAAATGAGAAAAATATATAAAACGAATTACAATTAAAACCACTTCTTCTTCGAAAAAGCCGTTAAGTTTTAAAAAGATTTTAAAGATTTTCTCATTATGAATGTCTGTGAAACAGGTATTTATTCACTTCGTAGTAACAAGATTGAATATCTAAGGAATGTAAAAGGTATAATTTTTTCATCCTTTTATATATAAAGGTGATGTGTTATTTACTAACTATTGCTGCTAAATTGGCTTTATTGAATTTTACAAATGAGAACAAAATCGGTGAATATCTTAGCAGACTTGAAAAGAATATTAGTCAAACATTTATGGATTTGGACTCTTTCATGTTCGAGTTGACCCAGATTTATCATTCAACCCCATCGATAGTATAATCGCTGGTATTTTTTTTCCACTACAATCAACTACAAACTATTCGGTTCAAGAATCGACTATTCATTTTAAGTATCCCCCGACAAAACCGGGGGATGAGTTTTTTCGATGTCCTCCAATTTTTTTAGAACAAACGAAAAAAATCAACTACATACGAATATCTATAAGAATTAAAAAGAAAAAAATCGATTTTCAAAAGTCGGGTGCCAAGTTCACACAGCCTTGTTGGGTGGTAAACATTTGTACTTGTGATCGATTGACCGAACATTAATAAAGTTAATAAACGGAATAAAATTTCCTTGGTAATAAGGAATTTATTTCTAAATAGATTGATTAATTGCTGTATATGAAAAAAACCGTCTAATAGAAATATCACTCAATGTATTACGACACGGTTGCGGTTCCATACTTATGTCGTATTATCTCTTTACCAATATTCGTCCAAATTATATGCAGTAAAAGGGAAAAGGCTTTTGTTTTAAACACTTGAGACGATAAGTTTACGTATTTTGATAAAAAAAATCATAATTGTTGATTATATGACCAATAAACATGACCTAACGATTCAAATTATTTTTTTAATTTAAAAACTACTTTTTGTGGCTTAAATATAAAAGTTAGCCATATGCTGTCGCTGACTTTTTTTGTCGGCATTACCAAGTTTACAACTTTCTTTAGAACTCAATCATACGTCTCCCATCGTAAAGGCAGCGTTCGTAAGAAACCTTTTCGTTCGACCATTTTTTCACCGACTTACTTTGCAAATCCCACTACTACGAAAAAGTCTTTTCATTTTCCGGGTTAATCACCCAGAGATTACCCCCTACAACCTCACAAACTTTACCTCTTTATAATATTAGTTTAGATATTGTGGATTCTAAACAGTATTTTTAACATTATTTGGAGTCATCGTGTAATTATGTACTATAATATTCAAACATTTGGATTTGGACTCTTTCATGCCGTCTAGAACGTTCTTTTATTCTTGTATTGTTGTAGGAATAAGTTCTGAACGCTTCCTAACATGTATATTTTTATGGCTTTTACTTTTATTATTAGGGTATATATGGAGCTAACCTTACATTTTTCTTAATCAATTGAATTGATCGAGATTAGTTTTTCTACGACGCAGTATCTCTATGTCTCAAACTTATTATTATTGAATTGGTTCCTCAAGACCATTGCCATTAGCTACCACTGATGTCAAAACCGTTGAACTCCTAACCGCGCAATGGATGTGTTTGTTATTAGTCAAGAGTAAAAGAGACAATTAACCATGCTCATCAATATAAGAAGCAAGTTTGATCAATTTCACATTTTTCAACAAGTAGAGTAAAAAAATCGTTGAATATCTTACCAGACTTGAAAGGTATATTAGTCAAACATTTATGAATTTGGACTCTTTTATGGCGTCTAGAACGTTCTTTAACGCCCTTAATTGTTGGCGGAATAATTTTTGAGCGACTCCCAACATTTACATTTGCGAGATTGAGTATATAAGAAATGTAAAAGATATAGTTTTCAACTTTAAAAAAATATCTTTTTAATTATGAATTATTGATGATCGCTTTCGATCAATACAACGCCATTGTCAGTCGCCACTACTGACATCTAAACCGTTGAAGTTATCACACCCGATGGACGTGTAGAATGTGGATGTATCTGTTCTAAGTCAAGAGTAAAAGAGACAACTAGCCATGCTTGCCAAAATAAGAAGCAATTGAGGAAAGGAGTATTGTGGTGAGACTTTTCAATAGCCACCAGTTGACCAGTTTTCACCAGTTGCACCACTTTTCATCACTTTCTACCATGATGTATTATTTTATGGTTATAAAAACCATTTGCACATATCTTACATCTCGCTCTAGCATAAAGCATTTTTCTCGGTATTCGGTGCGCTATTCCATTGCATAGACATGGTCCTGTTTCTAAGTGAAGGCTATATTTGTAGAGATACAAGGTAGTATGTTGAGTTGGTATTCGTTGTACTTCTCTAAAACTTGGCGCACTACGTAGATATGGTCGATCACTGAGTAATCTTTACGGAATCCTGCCTGCTCGATAGGTTGGTGTTCGTCTAGGGTTCTTTCAATTCCTTTTCGTATAATCTTGACAAAAATTTTATATATGTTTGACATAAGGCTAATAAGGCGATAGTTTCCGATGTCATATTTGTCTCCTTTCTTATACACTATAATGTTAGACTCTGTCCATTGCTGGGAAATAATTTCGGTGATTAAGATATCATTAAATATGTTTGTGAGGGCCGGTATTAAGACTTCCTTGCTATGTTTTTGAGTATCCATAGCCTTCTCGGCTTCGGCCTGAAGGATATTGAGAATGTCTGAAGTTTCTGTCAATTCTAGGATGTCGGCTCTGCGATGTTTCCATTTCCCACTGTCGTTTTTCATTTTTACCATCCAGTCCTTTAGCTTTGTCAATTCTTTATAGACTTTTTTGACTCCTCCTGTTTTGGATATATACTTTTCTATAGTTTCAGTTCTGCTTTGGTTTCTATTTTTCTTTGTTGTATTTTTAATTTCTTTACTAATTTTGGCAATCTGTTTCCCTCTGTCATGTGTTTGTCTTTTGCTTATTAAGTGGTTTTTATCTTCGAGTAGTTAGTTGTAGGTATTTGTTGTTAACCATTTTTTTTGTTCGGTTTTAGTACTTGCAATGAGTTGTGCCTGTGTTTTAATATTATTCTCCATCCAGTTATATTTTTCTTGTACTCCTAAGTCCTCAGTGTTGTATTTAAAATCTGTGAATGAATTTGTCCCTCAGGACGGTTGTTAGATTTTCTATCTGATGTTTTCCGAACTTTGCGCTTCCGAGGCTTTGTCTTGGTCTAGGCTTTTTTGGTTGCTTTCCAGTTAGCTCTGCTCTGATCAGTCTATGATTGGCGTTGAAGTTTAATTTATTGATACCGTTGAAGTTCTTGAAGTAATTTGGTCTGTTAGTCATTATAAAATCAATTTGGTTTTTTGTTTTCCGTCAGGCGAGACCCAGGTCCACATGTTTTTTTATTTTTCTTGAACATAGTATTTAAGATGGTTAGGTTGTTTTCTAGAGCGAAGTTGGTAATTTTATCTCCCTTTCTACTCCTCGTTTTGTTACTTTACGTAAATGGTCCTAGTATTTTGTTTTCTCCTAAACGCCTTGCTCCAATTTGACCATTGTAGTCTCCCATTACTATAACATTTTTATGGGTATTCTCTTGGATCGCCTTGTTGAGATCATGGTAAAATGTATCTATTGTTTCATAATTCGATTGTTCTGTAGGCGTATATATTTGTACAATAGACCAGGGTTTATTATATCCTTGTAGTTTCAGATTCATTATTGCTATACGCTCCGATATTCCTACAAATTTTTCTATACACTGAGTTATATGTTTTTTAATAATAAATCCAACCCCGTGGTGACCTTGGGTCTCTCCTATATGCTAGAGTAAGTAGTCTGCATGGGAAGTAATACTTTCTCCCATTCTTCTCACTTGATGTCTAAAGCATAAATTAATTCTGTGAGATTTTCTTCTTGTTTCAGGGTGTAGGGGCTATTGCTTCCCTAACTATTTCGGAGGTTTCTTGAGTATCGTAATAAACTTGTTGATGCTTCAGGTGGAATGATTTTATTTGAAATTTACACAGATATATATACAAAAATGACAATTATTAATAACCAATAAACAATATTTACAGAAATTCGTCTCCAATAAAAAGTTTCACATTATAACCAATGAAATTGGATTATAATGTGAGTTACAATTTAATTACCGGTTTACCAATCGGAAGGGCTATAACAAGAATAAAATTCTTTAAGAAAATTATGTACAAATCAAAACATTGGCTTTTCTACCAATAGCGAGTGAGTATGTAAGAACAATAATTATTTCTTACGAATTGTACGAGAGGTGAGGGGCGCACCGTCGCCGCGGGGGGCACCATATAAATACGCGCCTATCTGTGTCCATACAAAACTCGGCGTATGTGCTCCTACGTTTTAGTAACCGCGCGCCTTCGGCTCGCGACGGTCATATGCTTGATGTTTTGTATGGACGCTGCGTGTGGTAGGTAATGTAGGTCCCACAAGGGTAAGTACATTGAGGACTGCTACATATATAGTTGATTTTTGGTGTTTGCTATTCTTTTCTGTTGGAAGGTTGTGGTCTCTTTTCCCCACGAAGACCAGTCGGCTTGGGGGAGTTTGTCCTCGGTTGATTTTGTGTCACATTTAAAAAAAAAAAACAAATTACCCAAAGCATATATGACTTCGTATGTGTATGTGTGTTTAACTGACTCTTTGTGTCGAAAATACTGTCAGTGGTAGACTTGACGTATGCGTTTTTCTTCTAACATCTCGTCCGTTGAAAATCGTACGTTATTTAACGTTGTAAATTTGGCGGAAACTTCGAAAATTAAAAGAATAATAATAATCGTTTTGTTGTTTTTAAGAATTTTTGATCGTCGATCGATGGACATTGTATATGTGACGGTTTTATGTTATACTATTGCTGCTAAATTGACAGGAAACTTTATTGAAATTTACAAATGAAAACAAAATCGTTAAATATCTTAACAGGCTTGAAACGTATATTAGTCAAACATTTATGAATTTGGACTCTTTCATGGCGTCTAGAACTCTGTTTTAGATTCTTAGGTAAGACGGAATCGTTCCTGAACGTTATCGAGATGTATACTCTATGGTATAGACGATATCGTTTCTTAGCCTCGCTTTACAATCATTTGTAAACGTAATATTGTTATTACAGTGTCCATCGGCTTTCCTCAATGAGCTCTTATTATATGAGGGTCGATGTTCTCTCAGTCCCAAATATTATGTCCTGAGAACGCATATTCGTCATTTAAATTTTTCTACTTCAACGTTTTCCACTGAAGTATATTGAATTAATTTCCATTTTTTAATATATGAACTGTAGATGTGCCTTTTCAAATAAATAAATATCGTTCCTATAGAAGTGTAATAAACATTTTTTCTTTTAATATTTCTTGTACTGAATATATTACTATTAATATTAACTATAATTACACTTGTTCACTCAATGGTGAAATGGATGGTTTGTGTACTACTCTATGTGTATTAAAACCATTTTCGAATATTTTACATCTCGCTCTAGCGTAAAGCATTTTTCTCGTTTCGTCTCGCGATTAATTCTCATCTCGCCCACAAGCCCGTTGAGTATCTCGATAGACTATTGTTACAAATAAGAATCGTTTAATTTTGGAAACGGTTTTTAAACGTATAAGTAAACTCCGGACAATCTCGCTCTGGCTTACGGTATGTTTCGTGTAGTCTACGAATCCGTTGAATACCTCGATAGATGATTGTTACAAATATGTGTGACATGGATATGTATTCTGTTTCTAAGTAAAGGCTATCTTTGTAGTTTTAATACGTCCACGTATGGAGCTTTTTGGTGTGTCTAGTGTGAGTAGTAGACGTTACCTGCGATTTGTATGGGATTTCCGTTATTGCCACTAGATGGCGCTGTTTTCATTCCATACCAATCGCAGTTGACGACAACGCTATCGAGTAGTTAAACAACACTCGCACTGGGACACTGATCGCGTGCGGGTTATATCGTCCTCACTCTTGTAATAATTTTGTATTCTATAGTTCCATAGTTCTAGAATCTATTTTAAGTTAAACGTTTTTGTGTTTAAATTTTGATTTCCCTATTAAGTATGTATTGACATTATAAATATATATAATATAATAGATATGTTTTTTTTAAATAAATGTTTTTATTTTTTTTTATTTTTATATTACTCGAGCTCGAGCTGATCAAAGTAATGTTGTATATAAGAAATGAATATGTACTACATAAGAATACTATATTTTAGTTGATTAGATCGTTTTTTTTCAACTTCAATTTATAATTTTTGGATGTGACAAAAAATATTTGCAGCCTTTACATATAAATAGTTTTGGGCATTCACGTGTAGTAAGTATGAGATCCCTCGTGTACTATTTATTTTTGCGTCATTCACGGTGAAGCTGGTGTAAATAGAGGACGGCATTTTTATTATTTATTGTCAGTTTTTAATTTTGTTATTTTTTTTTTTTAAATGTATAGGCTAGCGCTTGACCGTTATCACCTGATGGAAAGTGAGATACAGTCTAAGATAGAGCGCGCTTGCCTAGAAGATGCCTATTCACTCTAGACTTGAAGGTACCCACATTGTAGGTGGTGGGGAAAACGGAGGTCGGGAGGGCATTTCAGACCTTGGCGGTGCGTATCAGAAACGAGGAAGCAAATCGTTTCGTACGTGTCTTAAATACGTCAACTACGTACGGATGCAGATCTTTTCGATGCCTCGCAGTTCTATTGTAAAAAGGTGACGGGGGAACCAAATTAAATAGTTCCTGAGCACACTCTCCGAAATATATCTTGTAGAATAGCGACAGACATGCAACCTTACGACGATGTTCTAAGATCTGGAGTTTTGTGACCAGTGTCTGGTCGCCAATGAGCCTTCTATCACGACGATCCACTAAATCCAAAGCTTCTAGCTGGTACTTAGCAGAGCCGTCCCATAAATGGCTGCAGTACTGAATGCACGATCTGACTTGGGCTTGATATAGAGTCAGAAGCTGTTCCGGTGTGAAGTAATGCTTGACCTTATTGAGGATGCCAAGTTTTTTGCCAGCAGTTTTATCTTTGGATTCAATGTATTGTCCAAAGTTGAGTTTGGATGTTAATGTAACTCCTAGAAGCTCTATACTGTCGGTGATGGGTACAGATACACCTCGGAAAGTCGGAGTCAGGTGGAATGGACTCCTCTTGGCGGTGAACAAACAGGCTTGAGTCTTGGTAGAATTAAATTTGACTTGGTTATCATCGCCCCAATTCGATACCTCTTCCAATGTCAAATTTATGTGTTCTACCAAGGCCTCCCTGTGCTCACGAGTTTCTGCTGCTTTAGCTCGGGGACCGGATTTGTATCTCTTCGTTACAGTGCTGTCGTCTGCGTACCCAAAGATACCGGGTTTCAGCAGATCGTTTATATGCAGCAACTTCGTCGCTTTGCTTGATACGGACTAATATTCGAAATAGTAACCTCCTAATTTGGTACGTATTTCAGTATTCAATTTGTGCTAGTAACATATTTTCTTGTTTTAATACGTATATGAGTGCTATTAAAACAACGTATAATTAAAGAAACCCAATAAAGTTATGTGTATTAAAATAAACAATAGTATCGTTACTAAAACAAATTTACTTTTCTTATTATAACATAATCTACATAGAAGGGATATTCGCCACGTACGCGCAGGCAATTTATACGCAGCTTTACGTTATTTTACTTCATAAATTGTTCGCGGAATAGTTTAAGACTCGATGAGGACTCGCGACATTTATAGTTGTACGTTTATCCTATTTTTAATATTATTTGGGGTCATCATTTAATTATAACTAATTGTTACGAGTGTATATGAGTTGATAAACATCAAACGTCAATATGTCCTAGATAATTGATAAAGAGGTAAACCCATAAATTTGTTTGCGGATCCAGACTTTGTTATTTTGTAAATTTTAATGTTCTATTTACCTTAATTTTATTATATGTATCCCAAATTGCATAAAAATAAAACGCATTACGTTCAATCTTATCAAAATCGTAAAAACTGGCTTAGACATATTGGATTTTGAAATAAGACAGTACACATATTTCTCTTTGAAAAAAAGTCATAATCGGATATATTAGAATTTGGTCAAAATACTGATGACGTCACAATGGTGTTACGGCTAACACTACTAGAGCTGTGGAATCAAAAAATGTATATATTTATATTCTATTCTTGAATTATACTAGATACTTAAATGGCTAAAATCACAATTCAGCTACAATCAGAATCACAGTCTCAAAATAATTAGTAACAAAGTTTAGTTAGTAAAAAAGATTAGTTAAACAAAATCAGTAATTTCTTCATTTTCTATATCTCCAGGATCTAAGTCACTTTCATTTTCTGAATCATTGGTCATTGCGCTATTGTGCCATTCGTCTCCATAATGTTTTATCAAAAGATTTTTGACATCGCTTAATTTGGCAGCTTTAATAGGAACTCCGACTGGTATAGTAACTAAATTTAGATCGTTTAATCTCTTTCCACGTTTTGTCAAAGATTTGCTACATCGAATATCATTTCTATATGAAACTTCACCGCGAAAATGGACTACAGAACGATTTACTTTTTGGAATAAAATTCTTTTGCACTTGCTTTTTTGGAAATGTTAACTTTAAGTGTTTTTGAGTAATTCTTTGCTTTTTCCAGTAATATATAGGTACTTCCGTCGCTAGTTTATGAACAATTGCGTGTTCACTATTAATCTTTTCATTATCACCTGGATTAATTATATTCTCTTTTTTCTTTATTATTTTTTCATTGCAGGCGAAAACTCTGTCCGAGGGTAAGAACGAGTATCTTGTCACGGGAAACATCATTTCAACATACTTGATATTTTTCGTGGTTTCTAAAAGCCATTTCATAAGCATACATATAGTAATAGAGTTTTTATTTTGGCCTCCGCAGCCGTCTGACATTAACCTTAGTCGACTCACTCCATTCATGTCCATAGAATTCATATAGTGATACAGTGCGGAGCAAATCTCATTTGAAACTTTTGCCCCCTCATCTTCAGTCCAAATGTACATGAATGTTCTTGGTAGTCATGGGTGCGCGTGAATTTTTGTATGTTGATTGGTCAGGTATTTTAGACAGGGGCAGATTTTTCTCGCAATCAAATGAAATTATGATGAGACCAGGAAATTGTTCTCGTAACATTTTATATCGTTTTTTTACTAAATGTTGAACTATGCAACCAAAAACAAACTATAAAATAAATTTTATCTAAATAAAATTTTCTTGGTTATAAGGAATTTATTTCTAAATAGATTGATTGAATAACTTGACCTAACGATTTAAATTATTTTTTTAATTTAAAAACTACTTTTGTGACTTAAATATAAAAGTTAGCCATATGCTGTCGCTGTCTGTTATCAAGATGGCATTATCAAGTTTACAACTTTTCTCTTGAACTCAATCATACGTCTCCCATCGTTAGGGCAGCGTTCGTAATAAACTTTTTCGTTCGACCGTTTTTTCACCGACTTATTTTGCAAATCCCTCTACCACGAAAAAAGTCTTTTCATTTTCCGGGTTAATATCTAGCCTATGACATTCACAAATGATGTGGCTCCGTATTGGTAAATGAATCTTCAAAATCGGTTAGGTAGATCCAGAGATTACCCCCTACAACCTCACAAAGTTTACCTCTTTATAATATCAGTTTAGATATTGTGGATTCTAAAATGTATTTTTAAAATTATTTGGAGTCATCGTGTAATTATGTACTATAATATTCAAACATTTGGATTTGGACTCTTTCATGCCGTCTAGAACGTTCTTTTATTCTTGTATTGTTGTAGGAATAAGTCCTGAACGCTTCCTAACATGTACATTTTTATGGCTTTTACTTTTATTATTAGGGTATATATGGAGCTAACCTTACATTTTTCTTAAGCAATTGAATTCTCGAGATTAGTTTTTCTACGACGCAGTATCTCTATGTTTCAAACTTATTATTATTGAATTGGTTCCTTAAGACCATTGCCATTGGCTACCACTGATGTCAAAACCGTTCAACTCCTGACCGCGCAATGGATGTATCTGTTATTAGTCAAGAGTAAAAGAGACAATTAACCATGCTCATCAATATAAGAAGAAAGTTTGATCAATATCAAAAAAAAAAAAATCAATTTACCCGTAGCATATATGCCGATATATGCTACGGGTAAATTGATTTTTTTTTTTTTGGAAAAATGTGATATTGATCAAACTTGCTTCTTATATTGATGAGGGGAGATTGAGAGGAGGCTTTATTGAAGTTTACACATGAGAACAAAATCGTTGAATATCTTAGCAGACTTGAATGGTATATTAGTCAAACATATATGAATTTGGACTCTTTCATGGCGTCTAGAACGTTCTTTAACGCCCTTAATTGTTGGCGGAATAATTTCTGAACGACTCCCAATATTTAAATTTGCGAGATTGAGTATATAAGAAATGTAAATGATATAGTTTTCAACTTTAAAAAAATTTCTTTTTAATTATTAATTATTGAAGATCGCTTTCGATAAATACAACACCATATATCTTACGTTGAATATACCGGTCAATTTATATGTCCATTATAATTATAATAATAATAATACTTTATTTCAGATTAAACAATCCATTTTAAATTAAAATTAACATTAAATTCAAATAAAATTAAAAAATAATAACAAATAAATTAAAATAAATAATTAAAATTAAATAGATTAGTAACGAATGCTTAAACTATGTTAGTACTTGTAGCGGAGTTGTGGTTGATGTTGTAGATAAGGTTGATTAAAACAGTTTCTTCCACTACTAATTTATTTCTTGTAGAAATAATAAAAATAAAGATAGGCACAGAGTAGCACAGAGTAGAACGAGAAGAACGAAGTATGAAGATAAGTTTTAGTGCAAGAAGGAAGTATGACTTATTACAAAGACTTAAGGTGCAAAATTGTGTAGCAAATTACAAACTAGAAGCGACGTGCGTTCAGTACAAGATCTAGGATTCGACTGGTTGGCGGAAGGCGACCGACTGCTGAGCCGATGCGCTTACGCTTCTTTGTTCAAAGTAACGGTATACAGGGTTACAGGGTAATATGTCACGATCCTTTTAAGTTATAGTTCAGGACAATAGCTATCAAATGACCCCCAAAATGCTTATGCAAAAGTGTATCGTTTTCGAGTTATTAATTTTTTAATATTTTTTTTATTTAAAGTATGTTTAAGATTCTAATATTCAATAAAAAAAAATCAACGTATTTTCCCTATTTTTTTTTGTATTTCTTGCTAGGGTACATCCTAGTTAATAATAACCAGTTATAAAACAAAAACAATCTTCAAGCATTTTTAAATTACAGATCCAAAACTGTACAACTTTTCGATTTTTAATTTTGATTCTTTAAGTTACTCGCAATTTTTTTGTAAAAATCATGGCTCTTATCGTGCGGATCATTTTAAAAACATCTGCGTTTCCTTAGCTATCCATCGGTACATAAAAAGTACAGTAACGATCATAAACTCAGGAGAAAATTAGATAACAAAGAGACCAGGTAGGAAATTCTAAGAAATGCTATTGTTAAGAAATTAAATCTGGATCAAAGACAAAAGGACCTCAATGCAAAGTAGTTAAAGATTATTTTTATTAGGGGTAATAGGTAAAAAAGGAGAGATAAACCAGAGCTGTCATTGCAATTTTGAATTTAAATCAAAAACAAAATACTTAATCTTTTTAGTTACTCCATACTTTCGAAATTACACTGTTTATTATTCATAATTCGTGTTCAAAATGAGATCCCCTATTATATCCCCGTATACAAATACGCATTCTTTTTCTTAATTACATCTCTTAATTACAACACTACTCAAGCTATGTCGAATAGAATTTGCAGCATTCATTATTCTTGTTTTGAGTTCTTCAATTGTTTGTACTGGTGAAACATCATAAACCAGGCTTTTCATATGCCCCCAGACATAATAGTCCATCGGAGTCAAATCTGGACTTCTCGCTGGCCATGGGATTGGTCCTCCTCTGCCAATCCATCTATTACGATAATTGCTGTCTAGCCACTGTTGTGACATATAAGACACTATTGTGACATATAAGAATCGTTTGATTTCGGAAACGGTTTTCGGTTAAAATTTATAAATTATATAAAATATACTTTTAAGACATAATTGAAATATATATCAAAAAGAAGTAATTAATCACAAAATAATGAATTTAATGACATTATATCAATACACGAATGAAACAAATCAAATTAGCTTATTACGCCATAAAAATCATTTACAGATCATATCGATATCTTACTCTGACAGATAACAATTTCCCGCCAAAAATAGTAATAATAAACAAAACAAGTCCGTGACAGTTACGAAGTGTATGCTGCCAGTGCTATTGTCCACAGATATTTGGTAACAATAAATATCTAGGAAAATATTTTATGCACTTGAATATAACATGATAAAAATGCAAGATCTATATTCGAATACCTAATATATAAATGAGAAAAACATATAAAACGAATTAAAATACTAAAACCACTTTTTCTTCGAAAAAGCCGTTAAGTTTTAAAAATATTTTAAAAGAAATATTCATAACTTTCGATCGTTCTCATTTTCTCATTATGAATGTCTGTGAAACAGGTATTTATTCACTTCGTAGTAACAAGATTGAATATCTAAGGAACGTAAAAGATATAATTTTTTCATCCTTTTATATATAAAGGTGATGTGTTATTTACTAACTATTGCTGCTAAATTGAGAGGAGGCTTTATTGAAGTTTACATCTGAGAACAAGATCGTTGAATATCTTAGCAGACTTGAAAGGTATATTAGTCAAACATTTATGAATTTGGACTCTTTCGTGGCGTCTAGAACTTTCTTTTATTCTTGTATTGTTGTAGGAATAATTTCTAAACGTCTCGTAACATGTACATTTATGGATTTTACTTTCTTGGGAGTATTCATTAGGGTTTATATGGAGCTAACTATGTAACCTTATATTTCTTTTAAGCGATTGAATTCTCGAGGTTAGTTTTTCTACAATGCAGTGTCTCTATGTTTCATACTTATTATTATTGAGCGAAATGGTTCCTCAAGACCTTTGTCATGAGCTACCACTGATATCAAAACCGTTGAATTCCTGACCGCGCAATGGATATATTTGTTCTTAGTCAAGAGTAAAAGAGACAACTAGCCATGCTCACCAAAATAAGAAGCAAGTTTGACGTATTTCGCTGTTTCCAAAATTTTTAGTTCTTCAGCAATCGGTGTATGTCGAAATCACTTTTTCACGAATTCACGGCTGACGAAAATCTAACGTTATTTACATCTGCAAGATTCACTAACTAAGAAATAATGAAGCCATTCATTTTAAGCTATTTTAAAAGAAATATTCGTCGTATTCGGTCCGTCTTGTTTTCTCATTAGGAGCCAAACCTTTGCACACTATGGCTGTCTGTGGAACAGGTATTTATTACGCAGCTATATTCAGTTGTCGGACTATCATCTCTAAATTACCGTTTGACGGGACCGTTGTACTTTCCCTTTTCCGTTGTAACAATTTTTTTGAGTCTATGTCGCTAATCGTTGCAGGTTTATATCTGGGGACAAGATCGTTGAATATCTTAGCAGACTTGAAAGGTCATATTATTAGTCAAACATTTATGAATTTGGACTCTTTCGTGGCGTCTAGAACGTTCTTTAACGGCCTTAATTGTTGTCATAATAATTTCTGAGCGACTCCCAACATTTACATTTGCGAGATTGAGTATAGAAGAAATGTAAAAGATATAGTTTTCAACTATAAAAAAAATGTTATTATGAATTATTGAAGATCGCTTTCGATCAATACAACACCATTGTTATTCGCCACTACTGACATCTAAACCGTTGAAGTTATCACACCCGATGGACGTGTAGAATGTGAATGTATCTGTTCTTAGTCAAGAGTAAAAGAGACAACTAGCCATGCTTGCCAAAATAAGAAGCAATTGAGGAAACGAGTATTGTGGTGAGACTTTTCAATAGCCACTTTTCACCAGTTCCACCACTTTTCATCACTTTTCACCAGGATTGCTAGATTTTTCTCATAGTGATCGTAAACAGTTTAACTTGTGATGTTTCTTACATTAAATATACCGGCAATTTATTATGTCCATTATAAACTATAATGAAACTTGTTCACTCATGGTGAAGTGGATGGTTGGTGTATTATTTTATGGGTATTAAAACCATTTGTGCAAATTATATTTCTCATTATAGAGTTAGGGAATAGAGAGTGCACCTGTGTCTCAAAAACTATAATATCTCCTGTGTAGTTGGCTATTCTCTCTTGAGATTGACCACCGTGGCAAAAATCGGTCTGGAGGACATTATTATTATTATTATTTCTCATTCTAGCATAAGCATTTTTTTCGTTTCATCTCGCGATTCATTCTCATCTCCCTCACAAGTCTGTTGAATACCTCGATGACTATTTTGACATATAAATCGTGTAATTTTGGAAACGGTTTTCAAACGTATAAGATAAATTCCGTCACTCGACTCTGACGTACTCATATCTCCGTACGACCGCGCGCTCAAATGTCACGCTTGATTTATTCGCCATCGACCTTGAATACAATGAAACGAACGATGATTACTTTATCATCATCACCAAGTACAATAGAACGAGACGTGTGTAAAGTAACTTGAGTCACTTCACGCGGCTGAATATTGTCTAATCAATTGAAACTGTCCAGTGAATTCGATCTTTCTAGAATTCTGTTCGGTCGACGTGAGCAGCTTTTGTCGTTCGTTTATGCACAGCCGGTGTATAAGGCCTTCCCGCTCTAGCTTACGCTATTTCGTGTAGTCTACGAATTAGTTGAATTTCTCGATATATAATTGTTACGAATATGTATCATATTCGTTTTCGTCCGTTTGTTGTTTGTTATGTGTTGTTGTTGATTTCAAAAACAAATTTATAAATTATATAAAATATACTTTTAAGACAAAAGTGAAATAGCAATTAAAAAGAAGTAATTAACAACAAAATAATGAATTTAACGACATTTTATCAATACACGAATGAAACAAATCAAATTAGATAATTAGGTGATAAAAATAATTTACTTATCATGTGTATATCTTACTCTGACAGATAACAAATTCCCGCCTAAAAGAGTAATAATATAAAAAGAAGGCGGTCACTAGATGGCGCTGTTTTCATTCCATACAAATCGCAGTTGACGACAAAGCTATCGAGTAATTAAACAGCACTCGCACTGGGACACTGACCGCGTGCGGGTTATATCGTCCTCACTCTTGTATTAAGCTTTAAGTTAAACGTTTTTGTTTTTATGTTTTGATTTTCCTATTAAGTATGTATTGACATTATAAATATAAATGGCTATTAGTTATGTTTTTTAAATTGTTTTTTAAAATAAAAGTTTTTTTGGTGTGTTTCATTCTTTTATTACTCGAGCTCGAGCTGATCAAAGTAATGTTGTATATGAGAAATGCATATGTACTACACAAGAAAACTATGTTTTATTTAGTGATGTATATAAGCGTATATAGGGTATAGGTACTAGTGAAATGATTTGTACTACTTAGGAATAGTATATTTTAGTAGATTCGATCGTTTTTTTCAACTTCAATTTATAATCTGTTAATAAATAATATAATCTTTCAATATGTCAATCGGAACAAAAAATATTTACTATCTTTAAATATAAATAAACAAACAATTTTAAGCATTCATATGTGGTCTGAGATCCCCTGGGTACTATTTATTTTCACGTCATTCATGTGAAGCTTGTGTAAACAGCGGACGTCATTTTTATTATTTATTATCAGCTGTCATGCTGGTCACCTTTCTTGATATAGACTAATTCTCGAAATAGTAACGGCCCAATTTGGGACGTATTTCAGTCTTCAATTTGTGCTCGCTAGTACAATAATATACATGCTAAAACAAGCAGATCTTGTTTTAGCATGTATATTATTGTTATTAAATCAATTTATAATTACAAAAACCCATTAAATTGATGTGTATTAAAATAAACAAAAGTACTTAATTAAATTTATTTTAATTATTATAATATAATTTAAAAGTCGCACAATTTGTGTAAGTTGAATGTGTTTGTTTTTTTATTACATGTAAAAGTGTGGTGACTGCCGATGGTCCTTAATAAAATAAAATAAAATAATCTATGTACCTACATAGAACGTATATTATCCACGTACGCGCAGGCAATTTATACGCAGCTTTACGTTATTTTATTTCATAAATTGTTCGCGGAATAGTTTAAGACTCGACGAGGACTCGCAACATTTAAAGTTGTACGTTTACCCTATTTTTAATATTATTTGGGGTCACCATTTAATTATAACTAATTGTTACGTGTGTATATGAGTTGATAAACATCAAACGTCAATATGTCCTAGATAATTGATAAAGAGGTAAACCCATAAAGTTGTTTGCAGATCCAGACTTTGTTATTCCGTAAATTTTAATGTTCGATTTACATTAATTTTTTTTTTTTTTTTTTTATATCGCCGGGAGGGCAAATGACTCTACTCCACCTGATGGTAAGTGGTAGTAGAGTCCAAACGCGACGACGGCCAGTACAGACGGGAAAAACGTTCTGCACTAGCCGCCTTCGCCTTGCCGGCCCGCAAGATGCCTCTTCACGCCTCGTTTGAAGGAACCCGGGTTGTAAGAGGAGGGGAATACGTGAGCTGGTAAGGAATTCCATTTTTTGGAAGTGCGACAAAGAAAGGAGTTGCCAAATTTCTTTGTTCGCGATGGAATTGATGTCACAGTTAGGCGGTGACATCGAGAACCAGCTCGCGTGGACTTAAGAAGGAAGGGGGAAGCAGGAATTAGAGAGAATAATTCCTCAGAGCACTCGCCGTGATACAGTCGATAGAAAGCGTTCAGTGCTGCTATCTCACGACGCAATTGTAAAGGTTCAAGGGTGTTTGTGACCTTTACGTCGCCAATAATGCGTACGGCACGTCGCTGCAACTGGTCCAAGGCCTCAAGTAGGTACTTAGCGGAGCCATCCCAAAGGTGCGAGCAATATTCCACGCAAGACCGTACCTGTGTTTTGTACAGCAGGCACAGTTGTTGTGGCGTGAAAAAGCGCCGCACCTTGTTCAGAACTCCGAGTTTCCGTGAAGCTGTTTTTATAACAGCCTCGATGTAATCCCTTGGACTAAGGTCGCAGCGAACGTCAATCCCCAGCATGGCGATTTTGCTTTGCATCACCAGCGGAGTACCACAGAGGGAGGGAAGAGGGGAAAATGTTGACTTTTTCGCCGTGAGAGCGCATACCTGTGTTTTCTTGGCATTAAACTCAATAAGATTATCAGAGCCCCATTTGGCGATGAGATCTAACGTCCTATCGAGTTCAATGACAAGATTCTCCCGCCTCTCCTCAGTTTCCGCCCGCCCAGCCACTGCGCGTCCGTGGTATCCACCATGCACTGTACTATCATCTGCATAGCAATGTATGTTCCCAAGGGAGAGCATATCATTGATATGCAAAAGAAAGAGTGTGGGAGATAGCACAGATCCCTGGGGGACCCCAGCATTCACTACATAGAATTGTGAAGCGCAACCATCTACTAAAACACGAAGGCTACGCTTGTGTAGGAAGCTGGCAATCCAGGTGCATAGCTGAGCAGGCAGACCATATGCCGGTAGCTTGGAGAGAAGACTTCTGTGCCAGACCCTGTCGAAAGCCTTGGAGATATCGAGGCTGACAGCCAACGATTCTCCATGCTTGTCGATAGCTTCACCCCAGAGGTGTGTTACGTACGCTGGAAGATCACCTGTGGACCGTTTTGGTCGAAACCCGTACTGACGATCATTAATTAGACAGTGATCTTCTAGGTAATGGATCAGTTGGTTGTTTAAAATCCGTTCCATCACCTTACAAAGTACTGAGGTGATAGCTATTGGCCGATAATTTGCCGGGTCAGACCGATCCCCTTTTTTGGGAACCGCTTGCACATTAGCTCTTCTCCAAGCCTCCGGCACACTTCCCGAAGAGAGAGAAAGTTGGAACAGGCGCGTTAACACAGGAGACAGCTCCGCTGCGCACTTCTTCAGCACTATGGCTGGTATTCCATCGGGACCGCTAGCTTTCCGTACATCAAGTGATTGCAGCTCCGCACGCACATCACGTTGCCTGATTTTAATGTCAGGCATCGTATGGCCACATGCAGGTATTGTAGGTGGCAGTGCACTACAATCATCGATGACGGAATTGTCGGCAAAGAGTTTAGCCAGGAGATCAGCTTGCTCTTGCGGACTGTGAGCTAGCGATCCGTCCGGATTTCTGAGCGGTGGCAGCGAAGGTTGGCAGAAATTGTTTTGCACAGACTTGGTCAGACGCCAGAAGCTACGGGAGCCCCTAGGATGCGAAACAAGGTCATGACCAATCTGTACAATGCGCTGTGCATCCGCTCTTTCTACAGGACTTGGAATTTTTATTATAGTTTGCTTTCAGTGAGTCTATGTTAGATGCCCCGCTAATGCAGCCGTTGATCCACTTGCGATATGCCGCCTGCTTAGCTGATACAGCATCGGCACATTCACGAGTAAACCAACGGTTACGCGTACTCCTACTGACGAGATCTGAGCTAGGAATGTAGTATTCCATTCCCAGCATGATCTCGCCAGCAACAGCAGCGGCACTAGCTGTCGGGTCATTCCCACTGAAGCAACGTTCCTTCCAAGGGACCGACGCATAGTAATCGCGCATACCGTCCCAATCCGCCGACTTATAGTGCCAAACGCGACGTTTGCATACCGCTAGTGGCGGCAGCTTGGCCTGTGGCACTCTGGTAGAAATAAGGCTGTGATCCGAAGAGCCAAGAGGAGCCTGAACCACAACCTGATAATCCACCGGGTGAGAAGTCAGCAGAAGGTCCAGTAGAGAAGGTGCTTGCCCATCAATGTCTGGGATCCTGGTGGGCTGATCAACCAGTTGGGTCAAGTCATGTGTGAGAGCAAAAGCATGAGCAGTCCTTCCAGCATGGTCAGTTTTGAGGGATTTCAACCAGGATTCGTGGTGAGCATTAAAGTCCCCCAAAAACACCAATTCCGCGTTAGGAAATTGCTCTTGCGCAGCATCTGCCACCCGACTAAGATGGTCAAATAGTCGGCTTGTCTCCAAGTCACCATTGTGGGATCTGTAGAGGCACACGTAGACTCGGCTCTGACGAACCAGGTCCACACGTACCACCAACATGGAGAAGGAGGGGTCCTCCAAGCAGCGCAGTCGGTGACAGCAAACATCCGTACTGACGAACAAGCATACTCCGGCTTTCGCTTTAAAGGATTCTTCAAGAGTGTAGCCGGGATAATTAAGGTAGCTGGTATCGGCAGGACGGAGTATTTGTGTCTCCGTGAGAAACAACATTGCTGGCCGTGCTGTCTCGAGATGGTGGTGGACAGCGTTGAGGTTAGTGTGGAGTCCTCGGATGTTAGAGAACTCGACCTCAAACAGCGAGGGTATGGTGGGGGTGAGCACCGCTGTACGACCGTTATTTCTTTTTTGTTGCGCCATTTGGGAGAAATTAAATGGAAAAGAGACGTGAAGCGAGCGATGTATTGCCACGATAGGGATGGGCAAAGTGTGGAGGCGTGTTTCCCCAAGTGGTTGTCAAAAGGAAAAATACACTGACCCGCCGGACGGAAGGGCCCCCGAACCCCCCCGGAAGTGGCCGCCGGGACCCCACCTACCGGTCACCAACCGGCACGACGGTCCACCCCAAGATTATGCGTGGCCTGGTGGGGCAGCCTCACGAGCTGGTTAGGCACGCTCGGGGCCCTGTACTATGCCACGGGCGGCCAGCGGAACAGCCGTTTCTTCGGGTCTCCCTGACCGGCAGGTCAATACAGTTTCCCCCGGCATTGGTTCAACAGCCGTCTCCAACCGGACCAACACCCATCGCGGCAATACTCGCTCGGGCTCTGGCTGTACGCTGGCTGACCTCGAAACGCGGCTGCAAGCCACTTCACGAGTTTTTCACCATGCGTACGGTGGTAACAAGCCAGGCGGATGTTAGCATCCTACCACCAGATGAGCAGATGGTCGCTCAGATATCCCTTAGTCGCCTCTTACGACACCCATGGGAAAGAGAGGGGCAGTGAAATGTATTCTTTCTCCGTCACTGCACGGATAAGAATTTGTAATATATATCCCAAATTGCATAAAAATAAAACGCATTACGTTCAATCTTATCAAAATCGTAAAAACTGGTTTGGACATATTGGATTTTGAAATAAAACAGCAGACATATTTGTCTTTGAAAAAAAGTCATAATCGGACATATTAGATTTTGATCAAAATAACAATGACGTCACAATGGTGTTACGGCTAACACTACTAGAGCTGTGGAATAAAAAAAATGTTTATATTTATATTCTATTCTTGAATTACATTAGATACTTAAATGGCTAAAATCACAATTCAGTTACAATCAGAATCACAGTCTCAAAATAATTAGTAACAAAGTTTAGTTAGTAAAAAAGATTAGTTAAACAAAATCAGTAATTTCTTCATTTTCTATATCTCCAGGATCTCAGACACTCTCATTTTCTGAATCATTGGTCATTGCGCTATTGTCGACACTAGTGAAAATATTTTTATAATAAGAAAGTCTTTCACAGGCCTGCCACTCGTCTCCATAATGTTTTATCAAAAGATTTTTGACATCGCTTAATTTGGCAGCTTTACTAGGAACTCCGACTGGTATAGTAACTAAATTTAGATCGTTTAATCTCTTTCCACGTTTTGTCAAAGATTTTAATTATGAATTATTGAAGATCGCTTTCCATCAATACACCACCATTGTCAGTCGCCACTACTGACATCTAAACCGTTGAAGTTATCACACCCGATGGACGTGTAAAATGTCAAGGTGTCTGTTCTTAGTCAAGAGTAAAAGAGACAACTAGCCATGCTTGCCAAAATAAAAAGCAATTGAGGAAAGGAGTATTGTGGTATGGAGCTAACTATGTAACCTTATATTTCTGTTAAGCATTTGAATTCTCAAGGTTTATTTTTCTACAATGTCTATGTCTCATACATATTATTATTGAGCGAAATGGTTCCTCAAGACCATCGTCATGACCGCTGATGTCAAAACCGTTGAATTCCTAACCGCGCAATGGATGTATCTGTTTTTAATCAAGAGTAAAAGAGACAACTAGCCATGCTCATCAAAATAAGAAGCAATTTTGGTCAATATCACATATTTCCCAAAAAAAAAATCAATTTACCCGTAGCATAAATTACTTCATACGTGTATATGTGTATAACATACTCTTTGTTTCTAAAATGCTATTGATGGTAGACTTGACGTATACGTTTTTCTTCAAACATCTCGTCAGTTAAAAATCGTACGTTATTTACCGTTGTAAGTTGGGGCGGAAACTTCGAAAATGAAAAGAATAATTATAATCGTTTTAATGTTTTTAAGAATTTTTGCTCCTAAAACGATGGACATTTTATATGTGACGGTTTTATGTTATACTATTGCTGCTAAATTGAGAAGAGGCTTTATTGAATTTTACAAATAAGAACAAAATATCTTAGCAGACTTGAAAGGTATATTAGTCAAACATTTATGAATTTGGACTCTTTCATGGCGTCTAGAACGTTCTTTAACGCCCTTAATTGTTGGCGGAATAATTTTTGAGCGACTCCCAACATTTACATTTGCGAGATTGAGTATATAAGAAATGTAAAAGATATAGTTTTCAACTTTAAAAAAAATATCTTTTTAATTATGAATTATTGATGATCGCTTTCGATCAATACAACGCCATTGTCAGTCGCCACTACTGACATCTAAACCGTTGAAGTTATCACACCCGATGGACGTGTAGAATGTGGATGTATCTGTTCTTAGTCAAGTGTAAAAGAGACAACTAGCCATGCTTGCCAAAATAAGAAGCAATTGAGGAAAGGAGTATTGTGGTGAGACTTTTCAATAGCCACCAGTTGACCAGTTTTCACCAGTTCCACCACTTTTCATCACTTTTTACCATGATGGTATTTTTTATGGTATTTTTTATGGTTATAAAAACCATTTGCACATATCTTACGTCTCGCTCTAGCATAAAGCATTTTTCTCGGTATTCGGTGTGCTATTTCATTGCATAGACATGGTCCTGTTTCTAAGTAAAGGCTATATTTGTAGAGATACAAGGTAGTATGTTGAGTTGGTATTCGTTGTACTTCTCTAAAACTTGGCGCACTACGTAGATATGGTCGATCACTGAGTAATCTTTACGGAATCCTGCCTGCTCGATAGGTTGGTGTTCGTCTAGGGTTCTTTCAATTCCTTTTAGTATAATCTTGGCAAAAATTTTATATATGTTTGACATAAGGCTAATAAGGCGATAGTTTCCGATGTCATATTTGTCTCCTTTCTTATACAACACTATAATGTTAGACTCTGTCCACTGCTGGGGAATAATTTCGGTGATTAAGATATCATTAAATATGTTTGTGAGGACCGGTATTAAGACTTCCTTGCTATGTTTTAGTATCTCGTTTCCTTCAGGTCCTGGAGCTTTATCTTGCCTATGAGTATCCATAGCTTTCTCGGCTTCGGCCTGAAGGATATCGAGAATGTCTGAAGTTTCTGTCAATTCTAGGATGTCGGCTCTGCGATGTTTCCATTTCCCACTGTCGTTTTTCATTTTTACCATCCAGTCCTTTAGTTTTGTCAATTCTTTATAGCCTTTTTTGACTCTTCCTGTTTTCGATATATACTTTTCTAGAGTTTCAATTAGGCTTTGGTTTCTATTTTTCTTTGTTGTATTTTTAATTTCTTTACTAATTTTGGCAATCTGTTTCCCTCTGTCATGTGTTTGTCTTTTGCTGATTAAGTGGTTTTTATCTTCGAGTAGTTAGTTGTAGGTATTTGTTGTTAACCGTTTTTTTTGTTCGGTTTTAGTACTTGCAATGAGTTGTGCCTGTGTTTTAATATTATTCTCCATCCAGTTATATTTTTCTTGTACTCCTAAGTCCTCAGTGTTGTATTTAAAATCTGTGAATGAATTTGTCCCTCAGGACGGTTGTTAGATTTTCTATCTGATGTTTTCCGAACTTTGCGCTTCCGAGGCTTTGTCTTGGTCTAGGCTTTTTTGGTTGCTTTCCAGTTAGCTCTACTCTGATCAGTCTATGATTGGCGTTGAAGTTTAATTTATTGATACCGTTGAAGTTCTTGAAGTAACTTGGTCTGTTAGTCATTATAAAATCAATTTGGTTTTTTGTTTTCCGTCAGGCGAGACCCAGGTCCACATGTTTTTTTTATTTTTCTTGAACATAGTATTTAAGATGGTTAGGTTGTTTTCTAGAGCGAAGTTGGTAATTTTATCTCCCTTTCTACTCCTAGTTTTGTTACTATACGTAAATGGTCCTAGTATTTTGTTTTCTCCTAAACGCCTTGCTCCAATTTGACCATTGTAGTCTCCCATTACTATAACATTTTTATGGGTATTCTCTTGGATCGCCTTGTTGAGATCATGGTAAAATGTATCTATTGTTTCATAATTCGATTGTTCTGTAGGCGTATATATTTGTACAATAGACCAGGGTTCTTTATATCCTTGTAGTTTCAGATGCATTATTGCTATACGCTCCGATATTCCTACAAATTCTTCTATACACTCAGTTATATGTTTTTGAATAATAAATCCAACCCCGTGGTGACCTTGGGTCTCTCCTATATGGTAGAGTAAGTAGTCTGCATGGGAAGTAATACTTTCTCCCATTCTTCTCACTTGATGTCTAAAGCATAAATTAATTCTGTGAGATTTTCTTCTTGTTTCAGCGTAAGTACATTGAGGACTGCTACATATATAGTTGATTTTTGGTGTTTGCTATTCTTTTCTGTTGGAAGGTTGTGGTCTCTTTTCCCCACGAAGACCAGTCGGCTTGGGGGAGTTTGTCCTCGCTTGATTTTGTTTCACATTTAAAAAAAAAAAACAAATTACCCAAAGCATATATGACTTCGTATGTGTATGTGTGTATAACTTACTCTTTGTGTCGAAAATACTGTCAGTGGTAGACTTGACGTATGCGTTTGTCTTCAAACATCACGTCCGTTAAAAATCGTACGTTATTTAACGTTGTAAATTGGGACGGAAACTTCGCAAATTAAAAGAATTTATGTTTTGTTGTTTTTAAGAATTTTTGATCGTCGATCGATGGACATTGTATATGTGACGGTTTTATGTTATACTATTGCTACTAAATTGACAGGAAACTTTATTGAAATTTACAAATGAGAACAAAATCGTTGAATATCTTAACAGGCTTGAAACGTATATTAGTCAAACATTTATGAATTTGGACTCTTTCATGGCGTCTAGAACTCTGTTTTAGATTCTTAGGTAAGACGGAATCCTTCCTGAACGTTATCGAGATGTATACTCTATAGTATAGACGATATCGTTTCTTAGCCTCGCTTTACAATCATTTGTAAACGTAATATTGTTATTACAGTGTCCATCCAATTGATCGGCTTTCCTCAATGATCTCTTAGTATACGAGGGTCGATGTTCTCTCAGTCCGAAATATTAGGTACTGAAAACGCATATTCGCAATAACGCATTTAAATTTTTCTACTTCAAAGTTTTCTGTTGAAGTATATTGAATTAATTTCCTTTGCGGTATCTGTTGTGCTTACAAAGCACCAGTACTAAGTTGAAATTTTTTCACAAGTAACCATTGTATTTACATTTTTTCCTTGATTGAAAAAAGGGAATACTAATCTCTCATTACAATGTTCATAAATATACTCTCTCGCTTTCTTCTCACTATATTTATACAATTTCCAGTATAGTATAGTCATTTCCAGACGTTTCTGCTCCCGCTTCCATATAGGAGTATTATGGTGAGACTTTTCACCAGAAATTGCGACATTTCGCAAAAACAATGCCAATTTTATGGCGTTAAAGATTTTTCTCAAAGTGGTCGTAAACAGTTTTTCTTGTAATATTTCTTATATTGAATATACCGGCAATTTTATATGTCCATTATAAACTATAATTACGCTTGTTCACTCATGGTGAAATGGATGGTTGGTGTATTATTTTATGGGTATTAAAAACCATTTGCGCATATTTTACATCTCGCTCTAGCGTAAAGCATTTTTCTCGTTTCTCACAAGCCCGTTGAATATCTCGATAGAATATTGTGACATATAAGAATCGTTTAATTTTGGAAACGGTTTTTAAACGTATAAGTAAACTCCGGACAATCCGTTGAATACCTCGATAGATGATTGTTACAAATATGTGTGACATGGATATGAATTCTGTTTCTAAGTAAAGGCTATCTTTGGAGAGTTTTAATACGACCACGTATGGAGCTTTTTGGTGTGTCTAGTGCGAGTACTAGATGGCGCTGTTTTCATTCCATACCAATCGCAGTTGACGACAACGCTATCGAGTAGTTAAACAACACTCGCACTGGGACACTGATCGCGTGCGGGTTATATCGTCCTCACTCTTGTATTAATGTTGTATTCTTTACTTCTTAGCTTTAAGTTAAACGTTTTTGTGTTTATATTTTGATTTTCCTATTAAGTATGTATTGACATTATAAATATAAATGTCTACTAGTTATGTTTTTTTTACTTGTTTTTTTAAATAAATGTTTTTTTTTTAATTCTGTTTTGTTTTTATATTGCTTGAGCTCGAACTGATCAAAGTGATGTTGTATAAAAGAGTATGTAGTCTATAGATACTGAATGAAAGTAAAATGAATTTGTACTACTTGAGAATAGTATACTTTGATAGATTCGACCGGTTTTTTTTCAACTTTAATTTATAATCTTCAAATATGTCACTCGGAACAAAAAATATTTATCGTCTTTAAATAAATAAACAATTTTAGGCATTCACATGTGGTATGAGATCTTTCGTGTTCTATTTATTTGCGCGTCATTCATTGTGAAGCTTATGTATACAGAGAACGGCATTTTTAATATTTATTATCAGCTGTCATGCTCGTCGTTTTGCTCGATACAGACTAATACTCGAAATAGTAATGTCCCAATTTGGGACGTATTTCTGTCTTCAATGTGTGCTCTCTAGTATCTGCTTGTTTTAACACGTTTTGTTATTGTTATTAAAACAATTTATAATAACATAAACCCAATAAAGTGATGTGTATTAAAATAAACAACAGTATCGTTACTTAAACAAATTTATTTTTATTATTGTAATATGATCTATGTACCTACATAGAATGTATATTCGCCACGTACGCGCAGGCAATTACGTATAATAATATACGCAGCTTTACGTTATTTTACTTCATAAACTGTTCGCGGAATAATTTCAGACTCGACGACGACTCGTGACATTTAAAGTTGTACGTTTATCCTATTTTTAATATTATTTGGGGTCACCATTTAATTATAACTAATTGTTACGAGTGTATATCTGGGAACAAGATCGTTGAATATCTTAGCGGACTTGAAAGGTATATTAGTCAATTATTTATGAATTTGGACTCTTTCATGGCGTCTAGAACGTTCTTTAACGCCCTTAATTGTTGGCGGAATAATTTCTGAACGACTCCCAACATTTACATTTGCGAGATTGAGTATATAAGAAATGTAAAAGATATAGTTTTCAACTTAAAAAAAATGTTTTTAATTATGAATTATTTATTTAAGATCGTTTTCGATCAATACAACGCCATTGTCAGTCGCCACTACTGACATCTAAACCGTTGAAGTTATCACACGCGATGGACGTGTAGAATGTAAATGTATCTGTTCTTAGTCAAGAGTAAAAGAGACAACTAGCCATGCTTGCCAAAATAAGAAGCAATTTAAGAAAGGAGTATTGTGGTGAGACTATTCAGTTGCCACTTTTCACCAGTTCCACCACTTTTCATCACTTTTCACCAGGATTGCTAGATTTCGCAAATACAATTACAAATCGTTTGACGTTAAGGATTTTTCTCATAATGTTCGTAAATAGTTTTTCTTGTAAAATTTCTTACATTGAATATAGCGGCAATTTATTATATCCATTATAAACTAAAATTTATCACTTGTTCACTCAATGGTGAAATGGATGGTTGGTGTATTATTTTATGGGTATTAAAACCATTTGCACATATCTTACATCTCGTTCTAGCATAAAGCATTTTTCTCTTTTCGTCTCGCCATTAATTCTCATCTGGCCCACAAGCCCGTTGAATATCTCGATAGACTATTGTTACAAATAAAAATCGTTTAATTTTGGAAACGGTTTCGGTGCACTTTTCCAATGCATAGACATGGCCCTGTTTCTAAGTAAAGGGTATATTTGTGGAGTTCTAATAAAACGACTGATTTTAAAAACAAATTTATAGATTATATATAATATACTTTAAGACAGAAATTAAATAGTAATTAAAAAGAAGTAATTAATCGCAAAATAACAAATTTAACAACATTTTATCAATATATGTTATATCGATACAATATCGATATCTTACTGTGACAGATAACAATTTCCCGCCTAAAATAGTAATAATAAACAAAACAAGTCAGTGACAGTTACGAAGTGTATGCTGCCAGTGCTATTGTCCACAGATATTTGCTAACAATAGATGTATAGGAAAATATTTTATGCACGTGAATATAACATGACAAAAATTCGAGATCTATATTCGAATACCTAATATATAAATTAGAAAAATATATAAAATGAATTACAAAACTAAAACCACTTCTTCGACAAAGCTGTTAATTTGAATTATTTTAAAAAAATATTCATGACTTTCGATCGTTCTCATTTTCTCATTAGGAATCAAATCTTGGCACACTATGAATGTCTGTGAAACAGGTATTTATTGACGTCGTAGTAACAAGATTGAATATCTAAGGAATGTAAAAGATATAATTTTTTCATCGTTTTATATATAAAGGTGACGTCTTATTTACTAACTATTGCTGCTAAATTGAGAGGAGGCTTTATTGAAGTTTACAACTGAGAACAAGATCGTTGAATATCTTAGCAGACTTGAAAGGTATATTAGTCAAACATTTATGAATTTGGACTCTTTCGTGGCGTCTAGAACGTTCATTAACGAACTTAATTGTTGTCATAATAATTTCAAAGTGTCTGTTCTTAGTCAAGAGAGACAACTAGCCAAAATAAGAAGCTATTGAAGAAAGAAGTATTGTGGTATGGAGCTAACTATGTAAAGTTATATTTCTGTTAAGCAATTGAATTCTCGAGGTTTATTTTTCTACATTGCAGTATCTCTGTTCCGTACTTATTATTATTGAGCGAAATGGTTCATCAAGACCAATATCATGAGCTACCGCTGATGTCAAAACCGTTGAATTTCTAACCGCGCAACGGATGTATCTGCTATTAGTCAAGAGTAAAAGAGACAACTAGCCATGCTCACCAAAATAAGAAGCAAGTTTGGTCAATTTCACATTTTCCCCAAAAAAAATAATCAATTTACCCGAAGCATATATGACTTCATATGTGTATATGTGTATAACTGACTGTTTCTAAAATGCTGTTGATGGTAGACTTGACTTATGCGTTTTTCTTCAAACATCTCGTCCGTTGAAAATCGTACGTTATTTAACGTTGTAAATTGGGGCGGAAACTTCGAAAATTAAAAGAATAATAATAATCGTTTTGTTGTTTTTAAGAATTTTTGCTCGTAAAACGATGGACATTTTATATGTGACGGTTTTATGTTATACTATTGCTGCTAAATTGAGAAGAGGCTCTATTGAATTTTACAAATAAGAACAAAATCGGTGAATATCTTAGCAGACTTGAAAGGTATATTAGTCAAACATTTATGGATTTGGACTCTTTCATGTTCGAGTTGACCCAGATTTATCTTTCAACCCCATCGATAGTATAATCGCTGGTATTTTTTTTTCACTACAATCAACTACAAACAATTCGGTTCAAGAATCAACTATTCATTTTAAGTATCCCCCGACATAACCGGGGGATGAGTTTTTTTCGATGTCCTCCAATTTTTTTTAGAACAAACGAAAAAAATCAACTACATACGAATATCTATAAGAATTAAAAAGAAAAAAATCGATTTTCAAAAGTCGGGTGCCAAGTTCACACACCCTCGTTGGGTGGTTAACATTTGTACTTGTGATCGATTGACCGAACATTAATAAAGTTAATAAACGGAATAAAATTTCCTTGGTAATAAGAAATTTATTTCTAAATAGATTGATTAATTGCTGTATATGAAAAAAACCGTCTAATAGAAATATCACTCAATATATTACGACACGGTCGCGGTTCCATACGTATGTCATATTATCTCTTTACCAATATTCGTCCAAATTATATGCAGTAAAAGGGAAAAGGCTTTTGTTTTAAACACTTGAGACGATAAGTTTACGTATTTTGATAAAAAATCATAATTGTTGATTATATGACCAATAAACATGACCTAACGATTCAAATTATTTTTTTAACTTAAAAACTACTTTTTGTGGCTTAAATATAAAAGTTAGCCATATGCTGTCGCTGACTTTTTTTGTCGGCATTACCAAGTTTACAACTTTTCTTTAGAACTCAATCATACGTCTCCCATCGTAAAGGCAGCGTTCGTAAGAAACCTTTTCGTTCGACCATTTTTTCACCGACTTACTTTGTAAATCCCACTACCACGAAAAAGTCTTTTCATTTTTCGGGTTAATATCTAGCCTATGACATTCACAAATGATGTGGCTCCGTATTGGTAAATAAATCTTCAAAATAGGTTAGGTAGAGCCAGAGATTACCCCCTACAACCTCACAAACTTTACAATTTCAAACGTTCTTTTATTCTTGTATTGTTGTAGGAATAAGTTCTGAACGCTTCCTAACATGTACATTTTTATGGCTTTTACTTTTATTATTAGGGTATATATGGAGCTAACCTTACATTTTTCTTAAGCAATTGAATTCTCGAGATTAGTTTTTCTACGATGCAGTATCTCTAAGTCTCAAACTTATTATTATTGAATTGGTTCCTTAAGATCATTTCCATTAGCTGCAACTGATGTCAAAACCGTTGAACTCCTAACCACGCAATGGATGTATCTGTTATTAGTCAAGAGTAAAAGAGACAATTAACCATGCTCATCAATATAAGAAGCAAGTTTGATCAATTTCACATATTTCCAAAAAAAAAAAATCAATTTACCCGTAGCATATATGCCGAGATGAGATTGAGAGGAGGCTTTATTGAAGTTTACACATGAGAACAAAATCGTTGAATATCTTAGCAGACTTGAAAGGTATATTAGTCAGACATTTATGAATTTGGACTCTTTCATGGCGTCATCTTCTTCTTTAACGCCCTTAATTGTTGGCGGAATAATTTCTGAACGACTCCCAACATTTACATTTGCGAGATTGAGTGTATAAGAAATGTAAAAGATATAGTTTTCAACTTAAAAAAATTTTTAATAATTATGAATTCTTGAAGATCGTTTTTGATCAATACAACGCCATTGTCAGTCGCCACTACTGACATCTAAACCGTTGAAGTTATCACACGCGATGGACGCGTAGAATGTGGATGTATCTGTTCTAAGTCAAGAGTAAAAGAGACAACTAGCCATGCTTGCCAAAATAAGAAGCAATTGAGGAAAGGAGTATTGTGGCGAGACTTTTCAATAGCCACTTTTCACCAGTTCCACCACTTTTCATCACTTTTCACCAGGATTGCTAGATTTTTCTCATAGTGATCGTAAACAGTTTAACTTGTGATGTTTCTTACATTAAATATACCGGCAATTTATTATGTCCATTATAAACTATAATGAAACTTGTTCACTCATGGTGAAGTGGATGGTTGGTGTATTATTTTATGGGTATTAAAACCATTTGTGCAAGTTATATTTCTCATTATAGAGTTAGGGAATAGAGAGTGCACCTGTGTCTCAAAAACTATAATATCTCCTGCGTAGTTGGCTATTCTCTCTTGAGATTGACCGTCGTGGCAAAAATCGGTCTTGAGGACATTATTATTATTATTATTTCTCATTCTAGCATAAGCATTTTTTTCGTTTCATCTCACGATTCTTATCTCACTCACAAGTCTGTTGAATACATCGATGACTATTTTGACATATAAATCGTGTAATTTTGGAAACGGTTTTCAAACGTATAAGATAAATTCCGTCACTCGACTCTGACGTACTCATATCTCCGTACGACCGCGCGCTCAAATGTCACGCTTGATTTATTCGCCATCGACCTTGAATACGATGAAACGAACGATGATTACTTAATCATCATCACCAAGTACAATAGAACGAGACGTGTGTAAAGTAACTTGCGTCACTTCACGCGGCTCAATATTGTCTAATCAATTGAAACTGTCCAGTGAATTCGATCTTTCTAGAATTTTGTTTGGTCGACGTGAGCAGATTTTATCGTTCGTTTATGCACAGCCGCTTTATAAGGCCTTCCCGCTCTAGCTTACGGTATTTCGTGTAGTCTTTTTTTTTTTATATTCTCCGGGAGGGCAAATGACTCTACTCCACCTGTTGGTAAGTGGTAGTAGAGTCCAAACGCGACGACGGCCAGTACAGACGGGAAAAACGTTCTGCACTAGCCGCCTTCGCCTTGCCGGCCCGCAAGATGCCTCTTCACGCCTCGTTTGAAGGAACCCGGGTTGTAAGAGGAGGGGAACACGTGAGCTGGTAAGGAATTCCATTTTTTGGAAGTGCGACAAAGAAAGGAGTTGCCAAATTTCTTTGTTCGCGATGGAATTGATGTCACAGTTAGGCGGTGACATCGAGAACCAGCTCGCATGGACTTAAGAAGGAAGGGGGAAGCAGGAATTAGAGAGAATAATTCCTCAAAGCACTCGCCGTGATACAGTCGATAGAATAAGTCGTCGTCGTGAGATAGCGCTCAGTGCTGCTATCTCACGACGCATTTGTAAAGGTTCAAGGGTGTTTGTGACCTTTACGTCGCCAATAATGCGTACGGCACGTCGCTGCAACCGGTCCAAGGCCTCAAGTAGGTACTTAGCGGAGCCATCCCAAAGGTGCGAGCAATATTCCACGCAAGACCGTACCTGTGTTTTGTACAGCAGGCACAGTTGTTGTGGCCTGAAAAAGCGCCGCACCTTGTTCAGAACTCCGAGTTTCCGTGAAGCTGTTTTTATAACAGCCTCGATGTAATCCCTTGGACTAAGGTCGCAGCGAACGTCAATCCCCAGCATGGCGATTTTGCTTTGCATCACCAGCGGAGTACCACAGAGGGAGGGAAGAGGGGAAAATGTTGACTTTTTACCTGTGTTTTCTTGGCATTAAACTCAACAAGATTATCAGAGCCCCATTTGGCGATGAGCTCTAACGTCCTATCGAGTTCAATGACAAGATTCTTCCGCCTCTCCTCAAATTCCGCTCGCCCAGCCACTGCGCGTCCGTGGTATCCACCATGCACTGTACTATCGTCTGCATAGCAATGTATGTTCCCAAGAGAGAGCATATCATTGATATGCAAAAGAAAGAGTGTGGGAGATAGCACAGATCCTTGGGGGACCCCAGCATTCACTACATAGAATTGTGAAGCGCAACCATCAACTAAAACACGAAGGCTACGCTTGTGTAGGAAGCTGGCAATTCAGGTGCATAGCTGAGCAGGCAGACCATATGCCGGCAGCTTGGAGAGAAGACTTCTGTGCCAGACCCTGTCGAAAGCCTTGGAGATATCGAGGCTGACAACCAACGATTCTCCATGCTTGTCGATAGCTTCACCCCAGAGGTGCGTTACGTACGCTAGAAGATCACCTGTGGACCGTTTTGGTCGAAACCCGTATTGACGATCATTAATTAAAGAGTGATCTTCTAGGTAATGGATCAGTTGGTTGTTTAAAATCCGTTCCATCACCTTACAAAGTACTGAGGTGATAGCTATTGGCCGATAATTTGCCGGGTCAGACCGATCCCCTTTTTTGGGAACCGTTTGCACATTAGCTCTTCTCCAAGCCTCTGGCACACTTCCCGAAGAGAGAGAAAGTTGGAACAGGCGCGTTAACACAGGAGACAGCTCCGCTGCGCACTTCTTCAGCACTATGGCTGGTATTCCATCGGGACCGCTAGCTTTCCGTACATCAAGTGATTGCAGCTCCGCACGCACATCACGTTGCCTGATTTTAATGTCAGGCATCGTATGGCCACATGCAGGTATTGTAGGTGGCAGTGCACTACAATCATCGATGACGGAATTGTCGGCAAAGAGTTTAGCCAGGAGATCAGCTTGCTCTTGCGGACTGTGAGCTAGCGATCCGTCCGGATTTCTGAGCGGTGGCAGCGAAGGTTGGCAGAAATTGTTTTGCACAGACTTGGTCAGACGCCAGAAGCTACGGGAGCCCCTAGGATGCGAAACAAGGTCATGACCAATCTGTACAATGCGCTGTGCATCCGCTCTCGTGTATGCCTTTCTACAGGACTTGGAATTTTTATTATAGTTTGCTTTCAGTGAGTCAATGTTAGATGCCCCGCTAATGCAGCCGTTGATCCACTTGCGATATGCCGCCTGCTTAGCTGATACAGCATCGGCACATTCACGAGTGAACCAACGGTTACGCGTACTCCTACTGACGAGATCTGAGCTAGGAATGTAGTATTCCATTCCCAGCATGATCTCGCCAGCAACAGCAGCGGCACCAGCTGTCGGGTCATTCCCACTGAAGCAACGTTCCTTCCAAGGGACCGACGCATAGTAATCGCGCATACCGTCCCAATCCGCCGACTTATAGTGCCAAACACGACGTTTGCATACCGCTAGTGGCGGCAGCTTGGCCTGTGGCACTCTGGTAGAAATAAGGCTGTGATCCGAAGAGCCAAGAGGAGCCTGAACCACAACCTGATATTCCACCGGGTGAGAAGTCAGCAGAAGGTCCAGTAGAGAAGGTGCTTGCCCATCAATGTCTGGGATTCTGGTGGGCTGATCAACCAGTTGGGTCAAGTCATGTGTGAGAGCAAAAGCATGAGTCCTTCCAGCATGGTCAGTTTTGAGGGATTTCAACCAGGATTCGTGGTGAGCATTAAAATCCCCCAAAAACACCAATTCCGCGTTAGGAAATTGCTCTTGCGCAGCATCTGCCACCCGACTAAGATGGTCAAATAATCGGCTTGTCTCCAAGTCACCATTGTGGGATCTGTAGAGGCACACGTAGACTCGGCTCTGACGAACCAGGTCTACACGTACCACCAACATGGAGAAGGAGGGGTCCTCCAAGCAGCGCAGTCGGTGACAGCAAACATCCGTCCTGACGAACAAGCATACTCCGGCTTTCGCTTTGAAGGATTCTTCAAGCGTGTAGCCGGGATAATTAAGGTAGCTGGTATCGGCAGGACGGAGAATTTGCGTCTCCGTGAGAAACAACATTGCTGGCCGTGCTGTCTCGAGATGGTGGTGGACAGCGTTGAGGTTAGTGTGGAGTCCTCGGATGTTAGAGAACTCGACCTCAAACAGCGAGGGTATGGTGGGGGTGTGCACCGCTGTACGACCGTTATTTCTGTTTTGTTGCGCCATTTGGGAAAAATGAAATGGAAAAGAGACGTGAAGCGAGCGATGTATTGCCACGATAGGGATGGGCAAAGTGTGGAGGCGTGTTTCCCCAAGTGGTTGCCAAAAGGAAAAATACACTGACCCGCCGGACGGAAGGGCCCCCGAACCCCCCCGGAAGTGGCCGCCGGGACCCCACCTACCGGTCACCAACCGGCACGACGGTCCACCCCGAGATTATACGTGGCCTGGTGGGGCAGCCTCACGAGCTGGTTAGGCACGCTCGGGCCCCTGTACTATGCCACGGGCGGCCAGCGGAACAGCCGTTTCTTCGGGTCTCCCTGTCCGGCAGGTCAATACAGTTTCCCCCGGCATTGGTTCAACAGCCGTCTCCAATCGGACCAACACCCATCGCGGCAATACTCGCTCGGGCGATTTTAAATTACAGAGATCATTAATGTAAATTAGAAACAAGGTAGGTCCTAAGACACTACCTTGCGGTACGCCATAAGTTATTTTTGAGGCACGCTAACAAACTGTCTAATTTTGACTTCTTGAGTTCGGTCGCTCAAGTAGTCCCTAAAAAGAGCCAGCGAGGTATCTCTGATTCCCAAATATTCTAACTTTTTCACAAGAATTGGGACAGAGACCGTATCAAAGGCTTTTTTTAAATCAAGGAATACAGCCAAAGACCTTTTACCACTGTCAAGACTCTTAACAATGTGCGAGGTTAGAGCTTCAACAGCGTCCTCCGTGGATTTGCCCTGACGAAAACCATATTGAGAGTCTGACAAAAGCTTAAATTTATTTAAATAGTTTAATAATCTCACATTTATAATTTTTTCTATTAACTTTGATATTGACGGCAAAACGGAAATTGGACGATAGTTACTAACGTCATCTCTGTCACCACCCTTGTGAACGGGAGTTATGATAGATCGTTTAAGCAGGGACGGAAAGATTCCTTTTCTAAAGCAAAGGTTCGTTAGATGACAGATTATTGGAACAACTACTAATTTAGCTATTTTTAAAAATTTAGTTGGAATATTATCCCATCCAGGGGCACTATCTGTTTTAAGAGACATAAGTACATCATGTACTTCTTTACAGTCTGTATCAAGAAGTACAAATGAGTTTAACTGACTTGTATGAGTATTGGAAAAAAATGAACCACTTGTTTGGACAATATCAGTGGCCAGTTTTTCACCTACGCTAGCAAAGTAGTCATTGATATAATTAATTGATTCAGTGGGAGAAGATCTTATGTTTAGTAATTCTGTATTACCTGATTTTGAGCAGTTCAAGTTAGTTATAGATTTAATGTTATACCAAATTTTTTTAGAGTTTTTAGATGATTTTTCCAACTGATCTCTGTCGTATTTTCGTTTTAATTGTTTGATAAGTTTATTGCAGAAATTACGATACCTTTTGTATAAGATTTTTAAAATTTCGTTAGATGGGTCTGATCTTAGCCTTTTTTGCATTCTATTTCTGTTTCGAATACATTTCAATATACCGGGAGTTATCCACGGCTTTATAACTCTTTTATTTTTAGGTACACGTATAGCTTTGGTGTTATCTTTCAAGGACTCAGCAATATTATGAATAAGCTTTTCAATTACAGTTATTGGGTTATCACAAAATAGTAATTCTGACAGATTTTTCTCCGCTAAACTAACAAGAGCCCCATCAAAATCTTCAATAGTTTTTATGTTCATATGTGCTTTATGTTTAGATATAAGTGAAGCCAAACAAAGAAATATCATATTATGGTCTGTGATGGTAGTGTTCAGGACTGCGATTTGGGCAGAATTTTTGTTTTTGTCTGATTTTAACATGAAGTGATCAAGACAATTGTTTTCCCTTGTTGGGAATGAGTGACCCGGCATCAAACTGTGCATCGATAACATGTTCACATAGTTTAATCTATTATTACGTTCCTGACTTTGCTCTGTTTCTTTAGCGACAATATTTATATTAATGTCCCCAGTTAATATAATATTTTTAAAAGATTTTAAAGTTTCCAGATGGGAATTTAATGAATTGATGAACTGTTCAGCGTTTATGTTTGATGGCGAACGATATATGCCCAGAATAACAGTAGTTCCAATACTTATTTGAATACATGAAGCATGACATAATTTAATTTCTTTTGCTTTTGTGCAAACAATATTTTTATTTAAGTATACCACAACCCCATCATTCTGATTGAGGTGATGAGTCATGGCGTGCATATTATAATTAGAAAGGTTTGGAATTGTTTTACTAGGATTAATTCTACATTCGGTTAGTATAATTATGTCAGGGGCAAAGTTTAATACATTTAAGGCAACATTCAAATCGCATATATTACTATAAACACTTCTAATGTTTTGTGATATGATAGTTTAGTCGTTTTTTTTAACGGGTATATACTGCTTAAGGTCTTCAATATCACATTGCATTGCTCTACTAACTTCGAGATCGTCTATTTCATTTTGAGTAGTAAGAGACCTATCCTTAACAATGTGATAAATTTAGTAAGCCAAGTATGTAGAGTATGTAAGTTAGATATATAGTAGTATAATATATAGATATTTTTGTATACAATATTGTTTTAATAAAGTTAAAAAGAATACGCGTGCTTCTGTTGTGAATGGTTTTAACATATACTTTTGTAGTCAGAAAATATATGGTTATTAGGTGGTGTGTATGTGTGAATGAATTTGACGTTAAGGATTTTTCTCATAATGTTCGTAAATAGTTTTTCATGTAAAATTTCTTACATTGAATATAGCGGCAATTTATTATATCCATTATAAACTAAAATTTATCACTTGTTCACTCAATGGTGAAATGGATGGTTGGTGTATTATTTTATGGTTATAAAAACCATTTGCGCATATTTTACATCTCGCTTTAGTATAAAGCATTTTTCTCGTTTCGTCTCGCGATTAATTCTCATCTCGCCCACAAGCCCGTTGAATATCTCGATAGACTATTGTTACAAATAAAAATCGTTTAATTTCGGAAACGGTTTCGGTGCGCTGTTCCAATGCATAGACATGGTCCTGTTTACAAACAAACAAATTTATTTTTATTATTGTAATATGATCTATGTACCTACATAGAATGTATATTCGCCACGTACGCGCAGGCAATTTATACGCAGCTTTACGTTATTTTACTTCATAAACTGTTCGCGGAATAATTTCAGACTCGACGACGACTCGTGACATTTAAAGTTGTACGTTTATCCTATTTTTAATATTATTTGGGGTCACCATTTAATTATAACTAATTGTTACGAGTGTATATCTGGGAACAAGATCGTTGAATATCTTAGCAGACTTGAAAGGTATATTAGTCAAACATTTATGGATTTGGACTCTTTCATGGCGTCTAGAACGTTCTTTAACGCCCTTAATTGTTGGCGGAATAATTTCTGAACGACTCCCAACATTTACATTTGCGAGATTGAGTGAAGAAATGTAAAAGATATAGTTTTCAACTTAAATAAAATGTTTTTAATTATGAATTATTTATTTAAGATCGCTTTCGATCAATACAACGCCATTGTCAGTCGCCACTACTGACATCTAAACCGTTGAAGTTATCACACGCGATGGACGTGTAGAATGTAAATGTATCTGTTCTTAGTCAAGAGTAAAAGAGACAACTAGCCATGCTTTCCAAAATAAGAAGCAATTTAAGAAAGGAGTATTGTGGTGAGACTTTTCAATAGCCACTTTTCACCAGTTCCACCACTTTTCATCACTTTTCACCAGGATTGCTAGATTTCGCAAATACAATTACAAATCGTTTGACGTTAAGGATTTTTCTCATAATGTTCGTAAATAGTTTTTCTTGTAAAATTTCTTACATTGAATATAGCGGCAATTTATTATATCCATTATAAACTAAAATTTATCACTTGTTCACTCAATGGTGAAATGGATGGTTGGTGTAATAATTTTATGGTTATAAAAACCATTTGCGCATATTTTACATCTCGCTTTAGTATAAAGCATTTTTTTCGTTTCGTCTCGCGATTAATTCTCATCTCGCGCACAAGCCCGTTGAATATCTCGATAGACTGTTGTTACAAATAAAAATCGTTTAATTTTGGAAACGGTGTCGGTGCACTGTTCCAATGCATAGACATGGTCCTGTTTCTAAGTAAAGGGTATATTTGTGGAGTTCTAATAAAACGACTGATTTCAAAAACAAATTTATAAATTATATAAAATATACTTTTAAGACAGAAGTGAAATATATATCAAAAAGAAGTAATTAATCATTAAATAATAAATTTAACAACATTTTATCAATATATGTTATATCGATACAATATCGATATCTTACTGTGACAGATAACAATTTCCCGCCTAAAATAGTAATAATAAACAAAACTAGTCCGTGACAGTTACGAAGAGTATGCTGCCAGTGCTATTTTCCACAGATATTTGGTAACAATAGATATATAGGAAAATATTTTATGCACATGAATATAACATGATAAAAATGCAAGATCTATATTCGAATACCTAATATATAAATGAGAAAAACATATAAAACGAATTAAAATACTAAAACCACTTCTTCTTCGAAAAAGCCGTTAAGTTTTAAAAAGATTTTAAAAGAAATATTCATAACTTTCGATCGTTCTCATTTTCTCATTATGAATGTCTGTGAAACAGGTATTTATTCACTTCGTAGTAACAAGATTGAATATCTAAGGAATGTAAAAGGTATAATTTTTTCATCCTTTTATATATAAAGGTGATGTGTTATTTACTAACTATTGCTGCTAAATTGAGAAGAGACTTTATTGAATTTTACAAATGAGAACAAAATCGGTGAATATCTTAGCAGATTTGAAAGGTATATTAGTCAAACATTTATGGATTTGGACTCTTTCATGTTCGAGTTAACCCAGATTTATCTTTCAACCCCATCGATAGTATAATCGCTGGTAGTTTTTTTCCACTACAATCAACTACAAACGATTCGGTTCAAGAATCAAATATTCATTTTAAGTATCCCCCGACATAACCGGGGCATGAGTTTTTTTCGATGTCCTCCAATTTTTTTTAGAACAAACGAAAAAAATCAACTACATACGAATATCTATAAGAATTAAAAAGAAAAAAATCGATTTTCAATAGTCGGGTGCCAAGTTCACACAGCCTCGTTGGGTGGTAAACATTTGTACTTGTGGTCGATTGATCGAACATTAATAAAGTTCTCGCGAGTTTGATATTTTAAATTATCTCTTGAACAATGCAATCAAAAACAAACTGTATAAAACAATTTTTATCTAAATAAAATTTCCTTGGTAATAAGGAATTTATTTCTAAATAGATTGATTGATTGCTGTATATGAAAAAAACCGTCTAATAGAAATATCACTCAATGTATTTCGACACGGTCGCGGTTCCATACCTATGTCGTATTATCTCTTTACCAATATTCGTCCAAATTATATGCAGTAAAAGGGAAAAGGCTTTTGTTTTAAACACTTGAGACGATAAGTTTACTTATTTTGATAAAAAATCATAATTGTTGATTATATGAACAATAAACATGACCTTACGATTCAAATTATTTTTTTAACTTAAAAACTACTTTTTGTGGCTTAAATATAAAAGTTAGCCATATGCTGTCGCTGACTTTTTTTGTCGGCATTACCAAGTTTACAATTTTTCTTTAGACCTCAATCATATGTCTCCCATCGTAAAGGCAGCGTTCGTAAGAAAACTTTTCGTTCGACCATTTTTTCACCGACTTACTTTGCAAATCCCACTACTACGAAAAAGTCTTTTCATTTTCCGGGTTAATCACCCAGAGATTACCCCCTACAACCTCACAAACTTTACCTCTTTATAATATTAGCTTAGATATTGTGGATTCTAAACAGTATTTTTAACATTATTTGGAGTCATCGTGTAATTATGTACTATAAATATTCAAACATTTGGATTTGGACTCTTTCATGCCGTCTAGAACGTTCTTTTATTCTTGTATTGTTGTAGGAATAAGTTCTGAACGCTTCCTAACATGTACATTTTTATGGCTTTTACTTTTATTATTAGGGTATATATGGAGCTAACCTTACATTTTTCTTAAGCAATTGAATTCTCGAGATTAGTTTTTCTACGACACAGTATCTCTATGTCTCAAACTTATTATTATTGAATTTGTTCCTCAAGACCATTGCCATTAGCTACCACTGATGTCAAAACCGTTGAACTCCTAACCGCGCAATGGATGTATCTGTTATTAGTCAAGAGTAAAAGAGACAATTAACCATGCTCATCAATATAAGAAGCAAGTTTGATCAATTTCACATTTTTCCAAAAAAAAAAAAAACAATTTACCCGTAGCATATATGCCGAGGGGAGATTGAGAGGAGGCTTTATTGAAGTTTACACATGAGAACTATATCGTTGAATATCTTACCAGACTTGAAAGGTATATTAGTCAAACATTTATGAATTTGGACTCTTTCATGGCGTCTAGAACGTTCTTTAACGCCCTTATTTGTTGGCGGAATAATTTTTGAGCGACTCCCAACATTTACATTTGCGAGATTGAGTATAAGAAATGTAAAAGATATAGTTTTCAACTTTAAAAAAATATCTTTTTAATGATGAATTACCGATATATAGATGATCGCTTTCGATCAATACAACGCCATTGTCAGTCGCCACTACTGACATCTAAACCGTTGAAGTTATCACACCCGATGGACGTGTAGAATGTGGATGTATCTGTTCTTAGTCAAGTGTAAAAGAGACAACTAGCCATGCTTGCCAAAATAAGAAGCAATTGAGGAAAGGAGTATTGTGGTGAGACTTTTCAATAGCCACCAGTTGACCAGTTTTCACCAGTTCCACCACTTTTCATCACTTTTTACCAGGATGTATTATTTTATGGTTATAAAAACCATTTGCACATATCTTACATCTCGCTCTAGCATAAAGCATTTTTCTCGGTATTCCATTGCATAGACATGGTCCTGTTTCTATGTAAAGGCTATATTTGTAGAGATACAAGGTAGTATGTTGAGTTGGTATTCGTTGTACTTCTCTAAAACTTGGCGCACTACGTAGATATGGTCGATCACTGAGTAATCTTTACGGAATCCTGCCTGCTCGATAGGTTGGTGTTCGTCTAGGGTTCTTTCAATTCCTTTTAGTATAATCTTGACAAAAATTTTATATATGTTTGACATAAGGTTAATAACGCGATAGTTTCCGATGTCATATTTGTCTCCTTTCTTATACAACACTATAATGTTAGACTCTGTCCACTGCTGGGGAATAATTTCGGTGATTAAGATATCATTAAATATGTTTGTGAAGACCGGTATTAAGACTTCCTTGCTATGTTTTAGTATCTCGTTTCCTTCAGGTCCAGGAGCTTTATCTTGCCTATGAGTATCCATTGCGTTCTCGGCTTCGGCCTGAAGGATATTGAGAATGTCTGAAGTTTCTGTCAATTCTAGGATGTCGGCTCTGCGATGTTTCCATTTCCCACTGTCGTTTTTCATTTTTACCATCCAGTCCTTTAGCTTTGTCAATTCTTTATAGACTTTTTTGACTCCTCCTGTTTTCGATATATACTTTTCTAGAGTTTCAATTAGGCTTTGGTTTCTATTTTTCTTTGTTGTATTTTTAATTTCTTTACTAATTTTGGCAATCTGTTTCCCTCTGTCATGTGTTTGTCTTTTGCTGATTAAGTGGTTTTTATCTTCGAGTAGTTAGTTGTAGGTATTTGTTATTAACCATTTTTTTTGTTCGGTTTTAGTACTTGCAATGAGTTGTGCCTGTGTTTTAATGTTATTCTCCATCCAGTTATATTTTTCTTGTACTCCTAAGTCCTCAGTGTTGTATTTAAAATCTGTGAATGAATTTGTCCCTCAGGAGGGTTGTTAGATTTTCTATCTGATGTTTTCCGAACTTTGCGCTTCCGAGGCTTTGTCTTGGTCTAGGCTTTTTTGGTTGCTTTCCAGTTAACTCTGCTCTGATCAGTCTATGATTGATGTTGAAGTTTAATTTATTGATACCGTTGAAGTTCTTGAAGTAACTTGGTCTGTTAGTCATTATAAAATCAATTTGGTTTTTTGTTTTCCGTCAGGCGAGACCCAGGCCCACATGTTTTTTTATTTTTCTTGAACATAGTATTTAAGATGGTTAGGTTGTTTTATAGAGCGAAGTTGGTAATTTTATCTCCCTTTCTACTCCTAGTTTTGTTACTATACGTAAATGGTCCTAGTATTTTGTTTTCTCCTAAATGCCTTGCTCCAATTTGACCATTGTAGTCTCCCATTACTATAACATTTTTATGGGTATTCTCTTGGATCGCCTTGTTGAGATCATGGTAAAATGTATCTATTGTTTCTGAATTCGATTGTTCTGTAGGCGTATATATTTGTACAATAGACCAGGGTTCTTTATATCCTTGTAGTTTCAGATGCATTATTGCTATACGCTCCGATATTCCTACAAATTCTTCTATACACTCAGTTATATGTTTTTGAATAATAAATCCAACCCCGTGGTGACCTTGGGTCTCTCCTATATGGTAGAGTAAGTAGTCTGCATGGGAAGTAATACTTTCTCCCATTCTTCTCACTTGATGTCTAAAGCATAAATTAATTCTGTGAGATTTTCTTCTTGTTTCAGCGTAAGTACATTGAGGACTGCTACATATATAGTTGATTTTTGGTGTTTGCTATTCTTTTCTGTTGGAAGGTTGTGGTCTCTTTTCCCCACGAAGACCAGTCGGCTTGGGGGAGTTTGTCCTCGCTTGATTTTGTTTCACATTTAAAAAAAAAAAACAAATTACCCAAAGCATATATGACTTCGTATGTGTATGTGTGTATAACTTACTCTTTGTGTCGAAAATACTGTCAGTGGTAGACTTGACGTATGCGTTTGTCTTCAAACATCACGTCCGTTAAAAATCGTACGTTATTTAACGTTGTAAATTGGGACGGAAACTTCGCAAATTAAAAGAATTTATGTTTTGTTGTTTTTAAGAATTTTTGATCGTCGATCGATGGACATTGTATATGTGACGGTTTTATGTTATACTATTGCTACTAAATTGACAGGAAACTTTATTGAAATTTACAAATGAGAACAAAATCGTTGAATATCTTAACAGGCTTGAAACGTATATTAGTCAAACATTTATGAATTTGGACTCTTTCATGGCGTCTAGAACTCTGTTTTAGATTCTTAGGTAAGACGGAATCCTTCCTGAACGTTATCGAGATGTATACTCTATAGTATAGACGATATCGTTTCTTAGCCTCGCTTTACAATCATTTGTAAACGTAATATTGTTATTACAGTGTCCATCCAATTGATCGGCTTTCCTCAATGATCTCTTAGTATACGAGGGTCGATGTTCTCTCAGTCCGAAATATTAGGTACTGAAAACGCATATTCGCAATAACGCATTTAAATTTTTCTACTTCAAAGTTTTCTGTTGAAGTATATTGAATTAATTTCCTTTGCGGTATCTGTTGTGCTTACAAAGCACCAGTACTAAGTTGAAATTTTTTCACAAGTAACCATTGTATTTACATTTTTTCCTTGATTGAAAAAAGGGAATACTAATCTCTCATTACAATGTTCATAAATATACTCTCTCGCTTTCTTCTCACTATATTTATACAATTTCCAGTATAGTATAGTAATTTCCAGACGTTTCTGCTCCCGCTTCCATATAGGAGTATTATGGTGAGACTTTTCACCAGTAATTGCGACATTTCGCAAAAACAATGCCAATTTTATGGCGATAAGGATTTTTCTCATAGTGGTCGTAAACAGTTATTCTTGTAATATTTCTTACATTGAATATACCGGCAATTTTATGTGTCCATTATAAACTATAATTACGCTTGTTCACTCATGGTGAAATGGATGGTTGGTGTATTATTTTATGGGTATTAAAAACCATTTGCGCATATTTTACATCTCGCTCTAGCGTAAAGCATTTTTCTCGTTTCTCACAAGCCCGTTGAATATCTCGACAGAATATTGTGACATATAAGAATCGTTTAATTTTGGAAACGGTTTTTAAACGTATAAGTAAACTCCGGACAATCCGTTGAATACCTCGATAGATGATTGTTACAAATATGTGTGACTTGGATATGAATTCTGTTTCTAAGTAAAGGCTATCTTTGGAGAGTTTTAATACGACCACGTATGGAGCTTTTTGGTGTGTCTAGTGCGAGTAGTAGACGTTACCTGCGATTTGTATGGGATTTCCGTTATTGTCACTAGATGGCGCTGTTTTCATTCCATACCAATCGCAGTTGACGGCAACGCTATCGAGTAGTTAAACAACACTCGCACTGGGACACTGATCGCGTGCGGGTTATATCGTCCTCACTTTTGTATTAATGTTGTATTCTTTACTTCTTAGCTTTAAGTTAAACGTTTTTGTGTTTATATTTTGATATTAAGTATGTATTGACATTATAAATATAAATGTCTACTAGTTATGTTTTTTTTACTTGTTTTTTTAAATAAATGTTTTTTTTTAATTCTGTTTTGTTTTTATATTGCTCGAGCTCGAACCGATCAAAGTGATGTTGTATAAAAGAGTATGTAGTCTATAGATACTGAATGAAAGTGAAATGAATTTGTACTACTTGAGAATAGTATACTTTGATAGATTCGACCGTTTTTTTTTCAACTTTAATTTATAATCTTCAAATATGTCACTCGGAACAAAAAATATTTATCGTCTTTAAATAAATAAACAATTTTAGGCATTCACATGTGGTATGAGATCTTTCGTGTTCTATTTATTTGCGCGTCATTCATTGTGAAGCTTATGTATACAGAGAACGGCATTTTTAATATTTATTATCAGCTGTCATGCTCGTCGTTTTGCTCGATACAGACTAATACTCGAAAAAGTAATGTCCCAATTTGGGACGTATTTCTGTCTTCAATGTGTGCTCTCTAGTATCTGCTTGTTTTAACACGTTTTGTTATTGTTATTAAAACAATTTATAATAACAGAAACCCAATAAAGTGATGTGTATTAAAATAAACAATAGTATCGTTACTTAAACAAATTTATTTTTATTATTGTAATATGATCTATGTACCTACATAGAATGTATATTCGCCACGTACGCGCAGGCAATTTATACGCAGCTTTACGTTATTTTACTTCATAAACTGTTCGCGGAATAATTTCAGACTCGACGACGACTCGTGACATTTAAAGTTGTACGTTTATCCTATTTTTAAGGATTTTAAGGATTTTTCTCATAGTGGTCGTAAACAGTTATTCTTGTAATATTTCTTACATTGAATATACCGGCAATTTTATGTGTCCATTATAAACTATAATTACGCTTGTTCACTCATGGTGAAATGGATGGTTGGTGTATTATTTTATGGGTATTAAAAACCATTTGCGCATATTTTACATCTCGCTCTAGCGTAAAGCATTTTTCTCGTTTCTCACAAGCCCGTTGAATAACTCGACAGAATATTGTGACATATAAGAATCGTTTAATTTTGGAAACGGTTTTTAAACGTATAAGTAAACTCCGGACAATCCGTTGAATACCTCGATAGATGATTGTTACAAATATGTGTGACATGGATATGAATTCTGTTTCTAAGTAAAGGCTATCTTTGGAGAGTTTTAATACGACCACGTATGGAGCTTTTTGGTGTGTCTAGTGCGAGTAGTAGACGTTACCTGCGATTTGTATGGGATTTCCGTTATTGTCACTAGATGGCGCTGTTTTCATTCCATACCAATCGCAGTTGACGGCAACGCTATCGAGTAGTTAAACAACACTCGCACTGGGACACTGATCGCGTGCGGGTTATATCGTCCTCACTTTTGTATTAATGTTGTATTCTTTACTTCTTAGCTTTAAGTTAAACGTTTTTGTGTTTATATTTTGATATTAAGTATGTATTGACATTATAAATATAAATGTCTACTAGTTATGTTTTTTTTACTTGTTTTTTTAAATAAATGTTTTTTTTTAATTCTGTTTTGTTTTTATATTGCTCGAGCTCGAACCGATCAAAGTGATGTTGTATAAAAGAGTATGTAGTCTATAGATACTGAATGAAAGTGAAATGAATTTGTACTACTTGAGAATAGTATACTTTGATAGATTCGACCGTTTTTTTTTTCAACTTTAATTTATAATCTTCAAATATGTCACTCGGAACAAAAAATATTTATCGTCTTTAAATAAATAAACAATTTTAGGCATTCACATGTGGTATGAGATCTTTCGTGTTCTATTTATTTGCGCGTCATTCATTGTGAAGCTTATGTATACAGAGAACGGCATTTTTAATATTTATTATCAGCTGTCATGCTCGTCGTTTTGCTCGATACAGACTAATACTCGAAAAAGTAATGTCCCAATTTGGGACGTATTTCTGTCTTCAATGTGTGCTCTCTAGTATCTGCTTGTTTTAACACGTTTTGTTATTGTTATTAAAACAATTTATAATAACAGAAACCCAATAAAGTGATGTGTATTAAAATAAACAATAGTATCGTTACTTAAACAAATTTATTTTTATTATTGTAATATGATCTATGTACCTACATAGAATGTATATTCGCCACGTACGCGCAGGCAATTTATACGCAGCTTTACGTTATTTTACTTCATAAACTGTTCGCGGAATAATTTCAGACTCGACGACGACTCGTGACATTTAAAGTTGTACGTTTATCCTATTTTTAATATTATTTGGGGTCACCATTTAATTATAACTAATTGTTACGAGTGTATATCTGGGAACAAGATCGTTGAATATCTTAGCAGACTTGAAAGGTATATTAGTCACACATTTATGGATTTGGGACTCTTTCATGTTCGAGTTGACCCAAATTTATCATTCAACTTCATCAATAAGGCTGTATATGTTCGATAGCCATAATATAAAAATATATTGTTGGAGTTATCGTGTTATTATATACTATAATATTCAAACATTAATGGATTTGGACTCCTATGGCGTCTAGAACGTTCTTTTACTCTTGTATTGTTGTAGAAATAATTTCTGAACGTCTTCTAACAGGTACATTTATGGGTTTTACTTTCTTGGGAGTATTAATTAGGGTCTATATGGAACTAACTATGTTACCTAATATTTCTCTAAAGCGATTGAATTCTCGAGGTTAGTTTTTCTACGACGCAGTATCTCTATGTCTCATACTTATTATTATTGAGCGAAATGGTTCCTCAAGACCATCGTCATTCGCTACCACTGATATCAAAACCGTTGAATTCCTGACCGCGCAATGGATATATTTGTTCTTAGTCAAGAGTAAAAGAGACAACTAGCCATGCTCACCGAAATAAAAAGCAAGTTTGATGAATTTCTCTGTTTTCAAAATTTTTAGTTCTTCAGCAATCGTTATATTTCGAAATCACAGTCGAAGAAGTAATTTTCATAGGCGATTGTTTTTAAATTCTACATTACCGTTTGACGGGTCGCGTTTTACTTCCCCTTTTCCGTTTTTTGAGTCATTGTCGCTAATCGTTACAAGTTTATATCTGGGAACAAGATCGTTGAATATCTTAGCGGACTTGAAAGGTATATTAGTCAAACATTTATGGATTTGGACTCTTTCATGGCGTCTAGAACGTTCTTTAACGCCCTTAATTGTTGGGGGAATAATTTCTGAACGACTCCCAACATTTACATTTGCGAGTTTGAGTAATAAGAAATGTAAAAGATATAGTTTTCAACCTAAAAAAAATGTTTTTAATTATGAATTATTTTTTGAAGATCGCTTTCGAACAATACAACGCCATTGTCAGTCGCCACTACTGACATCTAAACCGTTGAAGTTATCACACGCGATGGACGTGTAGAATGTAAATGTATCTGTTCTTAGTCAAGAGTAAAAGAGACAACTAGCCATGCTTTCCAAAATAAGAAGCAATTTAAGAAAGGAGTATTGTGGTGAGACTTTTCAATAGCCACTTTTCACCAGTTCCACCACTTTTCATCACTTTTCACCAGGATTGCTAGATTTCGCAAATACAATTACAAATCGTTTGACGTTAAGGATTTTTCTCATAATGTTCGTAAATAGTTTTTCTTGTAAAATTTCTTACATTGAATATAGCGGCAATTTATTATATCCATTATAAACTAAAATTTATCACTTGTTCACTCAATGGTGAAATGGATGGTGGGTGTATTATTTTATGGTTATAAAAACCATTTGCGCATATTTTACATCTCGCTTTAGTATAAAGCATTTTTTTCGTTTCGTCTCGCGATTAATTCTCATCTCGCGCACAAGCCCGTTGAATATCTCGATAGACTGTTGTTACAAATAAAAATCGTTTAATTTTGGAAACGGTTTCGGTGCACTGTTCCAATGCATAGACATGGTCCTGTTTCTAAGTAAAGGCTATATTTGTGGAGTTCTAATAAAACGACTGATTTCAAAAACAAATTTATAAATTATATAAAATATACTTTTAAGACAGAAGTGAAATATATATCAAAAAGAAGTAATTAATCATAAAATAATAAATTTAACAACATTTTATCAATATATGTTATACCGATACAATATCGATATCTTACTCTGACAGATAACAATTTCCCGCCTAAAATAGTAATAATAAACAAAACAAGTCCGTGACAGTTACGAAGTGTATGCTGCCAGTGCTATTGTCCACAGATATTTGGTATTAATATATATCTAGGAAAATATCTTATGCACTTGAATATAACATGATAAAAATGCAAGATCTATATTCGAATACCTAATATATAAATGAGAAAAACATATAAAACGAATTAAAATACTAAAACCACTTTTTCTTCGAAAAAGCCGTTAAGTTTTAAAAAGATTTTAAAAGAAATATTCATAACTTTCGATCGTTCTCATTTTCTCATTATGAATGTCTGTGAAACAGGTATTTATTCACTTCGTAGTAACAAGATTGAATATCTAAGGAATGTAAAAGGTATAATTTTTTCATCCTTTTATATATAAAGGTGATGTGTTATTTACTAACTATTGCTGCTAAATTGAGAGGAGGCTTTATTGAAGTTTACAACTGAGAACAAGATCGTTGAATATCTTAGCAGACTTGAAAGGTATATTAGTCAAACATTTATGGATTTGGACTCTTTCATGTTCGAGTTGACCCAGATTTATCTTTCAACCCCATCGATAGTATAATCGCTGGTATTTTTTTTCCACTACAATCAACTACAAACGATTCGGTTCAAGAATCAACTATTCATTTTAAGTATCCCCCGACATAACCGGGGGATGAGTTTTTTTCGATGTCCTCCAATTTTTTCGAACAAACGAAAAAAATCAACTACATACGAATATCTATAAGAATTAAAAAGAAAAAAATCGATTTTCAAAAGTCGGGTGCCAAGTTCACACAGCCTTGTTGGGTGGTAAACATTTGTACTTGTGATCGATTGACCGAACATTAATAAAGTTAATAAACGGAATAAAATTTCCTTGGTAATAAGAAATTTATTTCTAAATAGATTGATTAATTGCTGTATATGAAAAAAACCGTCTAATAGAAATATCACTCAATATATTACGACACGGTCGCGGTTCCAAATTATATGCAGTAAAAGGGAAAAGGCTTTTGTTTTAAACACTTGAGACGATAAGTTTACGTATTTTGATAAAAAAATCATAATTGTTGATTATATGACCAATAAACATGACCTAACGATTCAAATTATTTTTTTAACTTAAAAACTACTTTTTGTGGCTTAAATATAAAAGTTAGCCATATGCTGTCGCTGATTTTTTTTTCGGCATTATCAAGTTTACAACTTTTCTTTAGAACTCAATCATACGTCTCCCATCGTTAAGGCAGCTTTCGTAAGAAACCTTTTCGTTCGAGCGTTTTTTCACCGATTTATTTTGCAAATCCCACTACTATGAAAAAGTCTTTTCATTTTTCGGGTTAATATCTAGCCTATGACATTCACAAATGATGTGGCTCCGTATTGGTAAATGGATCTTCAAAATAGGTTAGGTAGATCCAGAGATTACCCCCTACAACCTCACAAACTTTACCTCTTTATAATATTAGTTTAGATATTGTGGATTCTAAACAGTATTTTTAACATTATTTGGAGTCATCGTGTAATTATATACTATAATATTCAAATTTTTGGATTTGGACTCTTTCATGCCGTCTAGAACGTTCTTTTATTCTTGTATTGCTGTAGGAATAAGTTCTGAACGCTTCCTAACATGTACATTTTTATGGCTTTTACTTTTATTATTAGGGTATATATGGAGCTAACCTTACATTTTTCTTAAGCAATTGAATTCTCGAGATTAGTTTTTCTACGACGCAGTATCTCTAAGTCTCAAACATATTATTATTGAATTGGTTCCTTAAGACCATTTCCATTAGCTGCAACTGATGTCAAAACCGTTGAACTCCTAACCGCGCAATGGATGTATCTGTTATTAGTCAAGAGTAAAAGGGACAATTAACCATGCTCATCAATATAAGAAGCAAGTTTGATCAATTTCACATTTTTCCAAAAAAAAAAAAATCAATTTACCCGTAACATATATGCCGAGATGAGATTGAGAGAAGGCTTTATTGAAGTTTACACATGAGAACAAAATCGTTGAATATCTTAGCAGACTTGAAAGGTATATTAGTCAGACATTTATAAATTTGGACTCTTTCATGGCGTCACCTTCTTCTTTAACGCCCTTAATTGTTGGCGGAATAATTTCTGAACGACTCGCAACATTTACATTTGCGAGATTGAGTGTACAAGAAATGTAAAAGATATAGTTTTCAACTTAAAAAAAAATTAATAATTATGAATTCTTGAAGATCGTTTTCGATCAATACAACGCCATTGTCAGTCGCCACTACTGACATCAAAACCGTTGAAGTTATCACACGCGATGGACGTGTAGAATGTGGATGTATCTGTTCTTAGTCAAGAGTAAAAGAGACAACTAGCCATGCTTGCAAAAATAAGAAGCAATTGAGGAAAGGAGTATTGTGGTGAGACTTTTCAATAGCCACCAGTTGACCACTTTTCACCAGTTGTACCACTTTTCATCACTTTTTACCAGGATTGCTAGATTTCGCAAATACGATACCAATTTTTTGGCGTTAAGGATTTCGCTCATTGTGTTTGTAAACAGTTTTTCTTGTAAAATTTCTTACATCGAATATACCGGCAATTTATTATATCCATTATAAACTAAAATTACACTTGTTCACTCAAAGGTGAAATGGATGGTTGGTGTATTATTTTATTGTTATAAAAACCATTTGCGCATATTTTACATCTCGCTCTAGCGTAAAGCATTTTTCTCGTTTCGTCTCGCGATTAATTCTCATCTCGCCCACAAGCCCGTTGAATATCTCGATAGACTATTGTTACAAATAAAAATCTTTTAATTTTGTAAACGGTTTTCGGTGCGCTGTTCCAGTGCATAGACATGGTCCTGTTTCTAAGTAAAGGCTATATTTGTGGAGTTCTAATAAAACGATTGATTTCAAAAACAAACAAAACATACAAATTTATAAATTATATGAAATATACTTTTAAGACAGAAATTAAATAGCAATTAAAAAGAAGTAATTAATCACAAAATAACGAATTTAACTACATTTTATCAATACACGAAAGAAAAAAATCAAATTGGCTACGCGATATGACTTTCGGTCGATCATATTTTCTCATTACGAAACCCATTATTATCTCATCCACATTTATCCAAGGAGAACTCATCGGTTCCGGCTGAATAGTCTTGTACCAAATATGAAAGTTCATATTGGACCTTTCATTGAAATAAGTTTTCCATAATTCCAAACAACGATTCTTAGAAAAAATAAATAAACACTCGCTATAGAATGGTTTTGTTTTTACTATTAAGCCAGCTGTACGTGCATGTTTTTTGCAAGCTCATCTATCAAATCGTTCTCCCTTATGCCACTATGAGATGGGATCCATTGTAGAAATACACATTTATTTGGATGTTTAGTTCCAAAATTAACTTTATTATTTCATAAGCTACGGGGGTACCTCGAATTTTCAAGGTATAAGTAAGATAGCATTAAATCAGATAAATTATTTAATAAAGTAGCAATTGAATTGAGCTTATATGATTTATTTTTTAAATAAAATTTATGGCCCAAATATTCCCTACGAAGAAATAGAGGTTGTAATGAAAGCTCACTTTCCATTACATGGATAGAAGTACTTTTGATAAAACCACCTATAATACGTATAGTCTGATTTTGAGTCCAGTCAATTTTTTTAAGATTTGTCTGAGAACTGTCTCCATAAAGAAAGCTCGTGTAATCTGAGCGACTACGGACCATTGAAATATATATCCTACGTAGGTGCTTGGGATGAATTCTCCAACCTGAACCAACCAAAACTTTGTATATAGTTAAAAACCTAATGCATTTATCTTTAATCTCGCTAACATGTTTAACCCAACTAAGAGACCGATCTAGCCATATCCCTAAATATTTAACGTGTTCCACTACGTCAAACAATATATTATTTACTTTAAGTTCAACTACACCTCTAAATGGACGTTTTTTAAATATACAAACCTTATTTTTGGTTGAGAACAGATTCAAATCAGAACCAGACTGAGAACAAGATCGTTTAATATCTCTGTTTAAGGTTTTTACGTAAGATGGAATCATTCCTGAACGTTATCGAGATGTACATGAGATGTATTCTATAGTATAGACGATATCGTTTCTTAGCCTCGCTTTACAATCATTTGTAAACGTAATATTGTATTGAATTAATTTCTATTGTTTAATATATGTACTGTAGATGTGCCTTTTCGAATAAATAAATAAATAAATTAATATACAAGTCCATTAAATATCTCGATGACTATTGTGAGATATATGAATCGTTTAATTTTGGAAACGGTTTTTAAACGTATAAGTAAACTTCGGACAATGTCGCTCTGGCTTACGGTATGTTTCGTGTAGTCTACGAATCCGTTGAATACCTCGATAGGTGATTGTTACAAATATGTGTCATATTCGTTTTCGTGTGTCGTTCCAATGCATATACTTGGTCCTGTTTCTAAGTAAAGGCTAAGTTTGTAGAGATCTAATACAACGACTGATTTAAAAAACAAATTTATAAATTAATTATCAATTAAAAAGAAGTAATTAATCATAAAATAACGAGTTTAACGACATTTTATCAATACACGAATGAAATAAAAATCAAACTAGCTAATTACGCCATAAAAATCATTTACAGATCATATCGATATCTTACTCTGACAGATAACAATTTCCCGCCAAAAAGAGTAATAAACAAAAGAAGTCCGTGACAGTTACAAAGTGTATGCTGCCAGTGCTATTGACCACAGATATTTGCTAACAATATATATAGAAAAATATTTTAGCTCTCTCTCATGGCGTCTAGAACGTTCTTTAACGCCCTTAATTGTGACCAGTATCAAGCCATCAGGTCTCTTGCCATCGGAGCGACTGAGACCTGGTGGTTCCAATAAGCATGGGACATACATTCGCCGAAACCTAAGCCCTCCGGACAATGTCGTTTAGGCTGTGGTGTCGGGGAAATCTCTTCGAGCATCGCCCGCAACTCAATGCGTGATGACCGTTGGCACCCACCGTGGACCCGGAGATGCATCGGTGATGGTGTGGTTGACAAACATCGCAGTCCAGGCGGAGAGCCACAACCACACGGAAAGATTCATTATCAAGAAGAGTCCCAAAGTAGCGGGAAGGCAAATCCTGCAACCAAGCTCCAGACTCTGCCTTTGACACCGCTCTTAGTCTGGCTAGATCCACTCCCCCAGCCGCACTGACAAGTCTGTCGAGCTCAACAAAACACATTCTCAACAGAACCTATGCTACATGCGCAGAGATCCTAGTGAGACGGTTCTGAGCAAGTAAAAGGAGACCCCCCCCCTTATTATCCCCCGACTTAAATTGACCTTGGGAACTACCTCCGGATAAATAGGTGTACCCAGAAAATTAAATAATAATAAAAATTTATTTATTCAAGTAACAAGACTCAAATACATACAAAATTGCAAAAAAATAAAGTAAAATAAACACTACCTACTAACTAATAAAAAATAAACTAACTAAACAAAAAAAAAAAAAAAAGCCGAGATGGCCCTGTGGTAAGAACGCGTGAATCTTAACCGATGATCGTGGATTCAAACCCGGGCAAGCACCACTGAATTTTCATGTGCTTAATTTGTGATTATAATTCATCTCGTGCTTTACGGTGAAGGAAAACATCGTGAGGAAACCTGCATGTGTCTAATTTCACTGAAATTCTGCCACATGTGAATTCTACCAACCCGCATTGGAGCAGCGTGGTGGAATAAGCTCCAAACCTTCTCCTCAAAAAAGAGGAGAGGAGGCCTTTAGCCCAGCAGTGGGACATTCACAGGCTGTTACGGTAAACACTACCATCTACTACTTTTACAATTTACAGGTCCAGCTGAAACTTTACAACAGCGGTTTATAAATATACAGTCAAGTCTGTTAACAACCGTTCTTAGAATTTTGTGTGAGCTGGCCCGCACCCTGTGAACCAAGGATGCACACTTTTCGCATTAATGCGTAAAAACAGTCTATATTCTCTTCAGCAAACATCCCTGAAGCACTACAGAAGCGAGGCAACTCCATCAGTAATCTAAAGGTGTTACTGTACTGGACACGAAAAGCATTGTATGATTTTAGTTTATAATTAGCCCACAAACAACATGTATAAAAAAGGTACAGTAAGCGCGGAGTAATGTTTTTTTACAGCCCTTGACGCACGCGCAAATCTTCTGACAAGCATGTTAGCTTTTATTGACAATGCTCTCCTCTCCCTTTCAATGTTATTATCATCCTTGAGACTGGTGGTTAGTATGTGTCCAAGGTATTTAAATTGGAAACCTGAGTCAAGCTCATTTTATTAATTTTTACCGAAGTTAATATTTTTTTTATTATCATTTTATTATTATTAAAGGTTTAACGAGACAGTTACTTGAGGCCAGGTAGAATGGAAGAGAAAACAGAGGAGTTATTATAGGGGCCGGTTCCATATTGAAAAAACTCGCACTTATCGAGTAAATCTATAACCTAAGTCTTTAAAGAGGGGAATCAAAGTAAGGATATCTTGCCTCACGTCTTTTAGCTTTCCCCCAATAGTACCCTCATCTGGGTACCATTTATTAAGAGATTTTAAAGACAAGATTGCCTTGTGGATTGCAAGGCTGAAAGTAAGTGATCTAACTTGGGCTTGGGCTGTGCATCAACTTGGGAAAGTATTAGGGAATTCTCGAAGAAGAGCTGAAAAGGGAACTGATAAACCTGTTGAAGAAATGGGTTAAGAGAAGGAATGTGGGTTAAGTTAGTTTACTTCATAAATTAATAATAATAATTTCAGACTCGACGACGACTCGCGACATTTAAAGTTGTACGTTTATCCTATTTTTAATATTTTTTGGAGTCACCATTTAACTGTAAATATTTGTTACGAGTATATGTATATCTGGGAACAAGATCGTTGAATATCTTAGAAGTCATAAAAGGTATATTAGTCAAACATTTATGGATTTGGACTTTTTCATGTTCGAGTTGACCCAAATTTATCATGCAAACTAATAAATAATAAGGCTGTATATTTTCGATTGCTATGATATAAAAATATATTCTGGATTCCAAACAGTATTTTTAACATTATTTGGAGTCATCGTGTAATAATGTACTATAATATTCAAACATTGGTGGATTTGAACTCTTTCATGCCGTCTAGAACGTTTTTTTATTCTTGTATTGTTGGCGGAATAATTTCTGAACGTCTCCAAACATTAACATTTGCGAGATTGAGTATATAATAAATGTAAAAGATATGTTTTCTTATATGTAACTTTGTCTTCTTATAATGTAACTTTAAAAAAATATGTTTTTAATTATGAATTATTGAAGATCGCTTTCGATCAATACAACACCATTGACAGTCGCCACTACTGACATCAAAACCGTTGAAGTTATCACACGCGATGGACGTGTAAAATGTCAAAGTGTCTGTTCTTAGTCAAGAGAGACAACTAGCCAAAATAAGCAGCTATTGAAGAAAGAAGTATTGTGGTATGGAGCTAACTATGTAAAGTTATATTTCTGTTAAGCAATTGAATTCTCGAGGTTTATTTTTCTACATTGCAGTATCTCTATGTCCCGTACTTATTATTATTGAGCGAAATGGTTCCTCAAGACCAATATCATGAGCTACCGCTGATGTCAAAACCGTTGAATTTCTAACCGCGCAACGGATGTATCTGCTATTAGTCAAGAGTAAAAGAGACAACTAGCCATGCTCACCAAAATAAGAAGCAAGTTTGGTCAATTTCACATTTTTTCCCAAAAAAAATAATCAATTTACCCGAAGCATATATGACTTCATATGTGTATATGTGTATAACTGACTGTTTCTAAAATGCTGTTGATGGTAGACTTGACGGCTGCGTTTTTCTTCAAACATCTCGTCCGTTGAAAATCGTACGTTATTTAACGTTGTAAATTGGGGCGGAAACTTTGAAAATTAAAAGAATAATAATAATCGTTATGTTGTTTTTAAGAATTTTTGCTCGTAAAACGATGGAAATTTTATATGTGACGGTTTTATGTTATACTATTGCTGCTAAATTGAGAAGAGGCTTTATTGAATTTTACAAATAAGAACAAAATCGGTGAATATCTTAGCAGACTTGAAAGGTATATTAGTCAAACGTTTATGGATTTGGACTCTTTCATGTTCGAGTTGACCCAGATTTATCTTTCAACCCCATCGATAGTATAATCGCTGGTATTTTTTTTCCACTACAATCAACTACAAACAATTCGGTTCAAGAATCAACTATTCATTTTAAGTATCCCCCGACATAACCGGGGGATGAGTTTTTTTCGATGTCCTCCAATTTTTTTTAGAACTAACGAAAAAAATCAACTACGTACGAATATCTATAAGAATTAAAAAGAAACAAATCGATTTTCAAAAGTCGGGTGCCAAGTTCACATAGCCTCGTTGGGTGGTAAACATTTGTACTTGTGGTCGATTGATCGAACATTAATAAAGTTATCTCGCGAGTTTGATATTTTAAATTATCTCTTGAACTATGCAACCAAAAACAAACTGTATAAAACAAATTTTATGTAAATAAAATTTCCTTGGTAATAAGAAATTTATTTCTAAATAGATTGATTAATTGCTGTATATGAAAAAAACCGTCTAATAGAAATATCACTCAATATATTACGACACGGTCGCGGTTCCATACCTATGTCGTATTATCTCTTTACCGATATTCGTCCAAATTATATGCAGTAAAACGGAAAACACTTGTTTTAAACACTTGAGACGATAAGTTTACTTATTTTGATAAGAATTCATTATTGTTTAATCAACAATTATGAATTAATTAAACAATTATGACCAATAAACATGACCTAACGATTCAAATTATTTTTTTAATTTAAAAACTACTTTTTGTGACTTAAATATAAAAATTAGCCATATGCTGTCGCTGACTTTTTTGTAGGTATTATCAAGTTTACAACTTTTCTCTAGAACTCAATCATACGTCTCCCATCGTTAAGGCAGCGTTCGCAAGAAACCTTTTCGTTCGAGCGTTTTTTCACCGACTTACTTTGCAAATCCCTTTACCACGAAAAAAGTCTTTTCATGTTTTTGGTTAATATCTAGCCTATGACATTCACAAATGATGTGGCTCCGTATTGGTAAATGAATCTTCAAAATAGGTTAGGTAGAGCCAGAGATTACCCCCTACAACCTCACAAACTTTACCTCTTTATAATATTAGTTTAGATATTGTGGATTCTAAACAGTATTTTTAACATTATTTGGAGTCATCGTGTAATTATGTACTATAATATTCAAACATTTGGATTTGGACTCTTTCATGCCGTCTAGAACGTTCTTTTATTCTTGTATTGCTGTAGGAATAAGTTCTGAACGCTTCCTAACATGTACATTTTTATGCTTTTACTTTTATTATTAGTGTATATATGGAGCTAACCTTACATTTTTCTTAAGCAATTGAATTCTCGAGATTAGTTTTTCTACGACGCAGTATCTCTATGTCTCAAACTTTTTATTATTGAATTGGTTCCTTAAGACCATTGCCATTAGCTACCAAAACCGTTGAACTCCTAACCGCGCAATGTATGTATCTGTTATTAGTCAAGAGTAAAAGAGACAATTAACCATGCTCATCAATATAAGAAGCAAGTTTGATCAATTTCACATATTTCCAAAAAAAAAAAAATCAATTTACCCGTAGCATATATGTCGAGATGAGATTGAGAGGAGGCTTTATTGAAGTTTACACATGAGAACAAAATCGTTGAATATCTTAGCAGACTTGAAAGGTATATTAGTCAAACATTTATAAATTTGGACTCTTTCATGGCGTCATCTTCTTCTTTAACGCCCTTAATTGTTGGCGGAATAATTTCTGAACGACTCCCACATTTACATTTGTCAGATCGAGTATATAAGAAATGTAAAAGATATAGTTTTCACCTTAAAAAAAAATTTAATAGTTATGAATTATTGAAGATCGTTTTCGATCAATACAACGCCATTGTCAGTCGCCACTACTGACATCTAAACCGTTAAAGTTATCACACCCCAGCAATTGAGGAAAGGAGTATTGTAGTGAGACTTTTCAATAGCCACCAGTTGACCAGTTTTCACCAGTTCCACCACTTTTCATCACTTTTTAACAGGATGTATTATTTTATGGTTATAAAAACCATTTGCACATATCTTACATCTCGCTCTAGCATAAAGCATTTTTTCTCGTTTCGTCTCGCGATTAATTCTCATCTCGCCCACAAGCCCGTTGAATATCTCGATAGACTATTGTTACAAATAAAAATCGTTTAATTTTGGAAACAGTTTTCGGTGCACTTTTCCAATGCATAGACATGGCCCTGTTTCTAAGTAATAGCTATATTTGTGGAGTTCTAATAAAACGACTGATTTCAAAAACAAACAAATCAAACAAATTTATAAATTATATGAAATATACTTTTAAGACAGAAATGAAATAGCTTTCATCGAAATAAGTTTTCCATAATTCCAAACAACGATTCTTAGAAAAAAAAATAAACACTCACTATAGAATGTTTTTGTTTTTACTATTAAGCCAGCTGTACGTGCATGTTTTTTGCAAGCTCATCTATCAAATCGTTCTCCCTTATGCCACTATGAGATGGGATCCATTGCAGAAATAGACATTTAGGTGGGCGTTTAGTTCCAAAATTAACTTTATTATTTCATAAGCTACGGGGGTACCTCGAATTTTCAAGGTATAAGTAAGATAGCATTAAATCAGATAAATTATTTAATAAAGTAGCAATTGAATTGAGCTTATATGATTTATTTTTTAAATAAAATTTATGGCCCAAATATTCCCTACGAAGAAATAGAGGTTGTAATGAAAGCTCACTTTCCATTACATGGATAGAAGTACTTTTGATAAAACCACCTATAATACGTATAGTCTGATTTTGAGTCCAGTCAAGTTTTTTAATATTTGACTGAGAACTGTCTCCATAAAGAAAGCTCGTGAAATCTGAGCGACTACGGACCATTGAAATATATATCCTACGTAGGTGCTTGGGATGAATTCCCCAACCTGAACCAACCAAAACTTTACATGTAGTTAAAAACCTAATGCATTTACCTTTAATCTCGCTAACATGTTTAACCCATCTAAGAGACCGATCTAGCCATATCACTAAATATTTAACGTGTTCCACTGCGTCAAACATTATAGTATTTACTTCAAGTTCAACTACACCTCTTTTTTTTACGCTGGAAAAACGCATTACGCGTTTCCCCCACGGGAACAGTGGGGGGGTATGTGGGGCTTGCCGATGTCCGAGGCGCCGAGTGCGCCCCGAACAACGGAATACCCACTAAAAAACCAGCGGTACCCTTTCCGTCATAACGAGGAGCGCCACGGGATCGCTTGCGCATGCTACCGTGACGCTCTGACGGGTGGCCTGCGTATGCAGGCCTCCATTCTCTATGGGGATTACCAGGGTACTGAGAACTCCCTAGTCCTAGCGACGCCTATTGCGGCGGTAGATATAGAAGGTGCGCATAGCGCCTCATTCTTCTCCCCAGTCTTCTTCGGCGGAGCAGGTTTGCAGCGGCGTCCTCTTCCCGCTCCCGCTCCGCGGCCTCCTTCTGCGACATTACATTTTCACAGAAGGAGACCATTTCCGACCAACACTCATCGCTTCCGAGCATCGCGTTGATGATGCTCGGCAAGGAGAGGTCTTCGACAACTACAACTACACCTCTAAATGGACGTCTTTTAAATATACAAACCTTATTTTTGGTTGAGGACAGATTCAAACCGGAACCAGACTAAGAACAAGATCGTTGAATATCTTAACAGACTTGATAGGTATATTAGTCAAACATTTATGAATTTCGACTCTTTCATGGCGTCTAGAACTCTGTTTTAGATTCTTAGGTAAGACGGAATCCTTCCTGAACGTTATCGAGATGTATACTCTATAGTATAGACGATATCGTTTCTTAGCCTCGCTTTACAATCATTTGTAAACGTAATATTGTTATTACAGTGTCCATCCAATTGATCGGCTTTCCTCAATGATCTCTTAGTATATGAGGGTCGATGTTCTCTCAGTCCCAAATATTATGTCCTGAGAACGCATATTCGCCATTTAAACTTTTCTACTTCAACGTTTTCCACTGAAGTATATTGAATTAATTTCCATTTTTTAATATATGAACTGTAGATGTGCCTTTTCAAATAAATAAATATCGTTCCTATAGAAGTGTTATAAACATTATTTCTTGTAATAATTCTTCTACTGAATATACTACTATTAATATTAACTATAATTACACTAGTTCACTCAATTGTGAAATGGATGGTTGGTGTAATATTTTATGGGTATTAAAACTGTTTGCGCAAATTATATTTCTTTTTTTTTTTTTTTTTGAAAAAAAATATTTCTTATTCTAGCGGAAAGCATTTTTCTCGTTTCGTCTCGCGATACATTCTCATCTCACTCACAAGCCCGTTGAATATCTCGATGACTATTGTGACATATAAGAATCGTTTAATTTTGGAAACGGTTTTTAAACGTATAAGTAAACTCCGGACAATCTCGCTCTGGCTTACGGTATGTTTCGTGTAGTCTACGAATCCGTTGAATACCTCGATAGATGATTGTTACAAATATGTGTGACATGGATATGAATTCTGTTTCTAAGTAAAGGCTATCTTTGGAGAGTTTTAATACGACCACGTATGGAGCTTTTTGGTGTGTCTAGTGCGAGTAGTAGACGTTACCTGCGATTTGTGTGGGATTTCCGTCATTGTCACTAGATGGCGCTGTTTTCATTCCATACCAATCGCAGTTGACGACAACGCTATCGAGTAGTTAAACAACACTCGCACTGGGACACTGATCGCGTGCGGGTTATATCGTCCTCACTCTTGTAATAATATTGTATTCTATAGTTCCATAGTTCTAGAATCTATTTTAAGTTAAACGTTTTTGTGTTTAAATTTTGATTTCCCTATTAAGTATGTATTGACATTATAAATATATATAATATAATAGATATGTTTTTTTTAAATAAATGTTTTTATTTTTTTTTATTTTTATATTACTCGAGCTCGAGCTGATCAAAGTAATGTTGTATATAAGAAATGAATATGTACTACATAAGAATACTATATTTTAGTTGATTAGATCGTTTTTTTTCAACTTCAATTTATAATTTTTGGATGTGACAAAAAATATTTACAGCCTTTACATATAAATATTTTTGGGCATTCACGTGTAGTAAGTATGAGATCTCTCGTGTACTATTTATTTTTGCGTCATTCACGGTGAAGCTGGTGTAAATAGAGGACGGCATTTTTATTATTTATTGTCAGTTTTTAATTTTGTTATTTTTTTTTTTTTTAAATGTATAGGCTAGCGCTTGACTGTTATCACCTGATGGAAAGTGAGATACAGTCTAAGATAGAGCGCGCTTGCCTAGAAGATGCCTATTCCCTCTAGACTTACAGGTACCCACATTGTAGGTGGTGGGGAAAACGGAGGTCGGGAGGGCATTCCAGACCTTGGCGGTGCGTATCAGAAACGAGGAAGCAAATCGTTTCGTATGTGTCTTAAATACTTCAACTACGTACGGATGCAGATCTTTTCGATGCCTCGCAGTTCTATTGTAAAAAGGTGACGGGGGAACCAAATTAAATAGTTCCTGAGCACACTCTCCGAAATATATCTTGTAGAATAGCGACAGACATGCAACCTTACGACGATGTTCTAAGATCTGGAGTTTTGTGACCAGTGTCTGGTCGCCAATGAGCTTTCTATCACGACGATCCACTAAATCCAAAGCTTCTAGCTGGTACTTAGCAGAGCCGTCCCATAAATGGCTGCAGTACTGAATGCACGATCTGACTTGGGCTGGATATAGAGTCAGAAGCTGTTCCGGTGTGAAGTAATGCTTGACCTTATTGAGGATGCCAAGTTTTTTGCCAGCAGTTTTATCTTTGGATTCAATGTATTGTCCAAAGTTGAGTTTGGATGTTAATGTAACTCCTAGAAGCTCTATACTGTCGGTGATGGGTACAGATACACCTCGGAAAGTCGGAGTCAGGTGGAATGGACTCCTCTTGGCGGTGAACAAACAGGCTTGAGTCTTGGTAGGATTAAATTTGACTTGGTTATCATCGCCCCAATTCGATACCTCTTCCAATGTCAAATTTATGTGTTCTACCAAGGCCTCCCTGTGCTCACGAGTTTCTGCTGCTTTAGCTCGGGGACCGGATTTGTATCTCTTCGTTACAGTGCTGTCGTCTGCGTACCCAAAGATACCGGGTTTCAGCAGATCGTTTATATGCAGCAACTTCGTCGCTTTGCTTGATACGGACTAATATTCTAAATAGTAACCTCCTAATTTGGTACGTATTTCAGTATTCAATTTGTGCTAGTAACATATTTTCTTGTTTTAATACATATATGAGTGCTATTAAAACAACGTATAATTAAAGAAACCCAATAAAGTTATGTGTATTAAAATAAACAATAGTATCGTTACTAAAACAAATTTACTTTTCTTATTATAACATAATCTACATAGAAGGGATATTCGCTACTTACGCGCAGTTAATTTATACGCAGCTTTACGTTATTTTACTTCATAAATTGTTCGCGGAATAGTTTAAGACTCGACGAGGACTCGCGACATTTAAAGTTGTACGTTTACCCTATTTTTAATATTATTTGGGGTCATCATTTAATTATAACTAATTGTTACGAGTGTATATGAGTTGATAAACATCAAACGTCAATATGTCCTAGATAATTGATAAAGAGGTAAACCCATAAATTTGTTTGCGGATCCAGACTTTGTTATTTTGTAAATTTTAATGTTCTATTTACCTTAATTTTATTATATGTATCCCAAATTGCATAAAAATATAACGCATTACGTTCAATCTTATCAAAATCGTAAAAACTGGCTTGGACATATTGGATTTTGAAATAAGACAGTACACATATTTGTCTTTGAAAAAAAGTCATAATCGGATATATTAGAATTTGGTCAAAATACTGATGACGTCACAACGGTGTTACGGCTAACACTACTAGAGCTGTGGAATCAAAAAATGTATATATTTATATTCTATTCTTGAATTATACTAGATACTTAAATGGCTAAAATCACAATTCAGTTACAATCAGAATCACAGTCTCAAAATAATTAGTAACAAAGTTTAGTTAGTAAAAAAGATTAGTTAAACTAAATCAGTAATTTCTTAATTTTCTATATCTCCAGGATCTAAGTCACTTTCATTTTCTGAATCATTGGTCATTGCGCTATTGTGCCATTCGTCTCCATAATGTTTTATCAAAAGATTTTTGACATCGCTTAATTTGGCAGCTTTAATAGGAACTCCGACTGGTATAGTAACTAAATTTAGATCGTTTAATCTCTTTCCACGTTTTGTCAAAGATTTGCTACATCGAATATCATTTCTATATGAAACTTCACCGCGAACATGGACTCGATCAGCCAGAACGATTTACTTTTTGGAATAAAAGTCTTTTGCACTTGCTTTTTTGGAAATGCCAACTTTGAGTGTTTTTGAGACATTATTTGCTTTTTCCAGTCATATATAGGTACTTCCGTCGCTAGTTTATGAACAATTGCATGTTCACTATTAATCTTTTCATTATCACCTGGATTAATTAGATAGATAGATAGATAGATAGATAAAGTCTTTATTTGGATCACACCACATGAGTAAATAAGAAGATAAAAAAGAAATGACAAAAGTAACACAGAGTTTAAGTTAATTTATGTCGTAGAAAAAAATAAATAAAAAATTAACTAACTTACAAAAATATTTACAAAAATATTCTCAATTACAATTATATTCTCTTTTTTCTTTATAATTTTTTCATTGTAGGCGAAAACTCTGTCCGAGGGTAAGAACGAGTGTCTTGTCACGGGAAATATCATTTCAACATACTTGATATTTTTCGTGGTTTCTAAAAGCCATTTCATAAGCATACATATAGTATTAGAGTTTTTATTTTGGCCTCCGCAGCCGTCTGACATTAACCTTAGTCGACTCACTCCATTCATGTCCATAGAATTCGTACAGTGATACAGTGCGGAGCAAATCTCATTTGAATCAAATCTCAGTCCAAATGTACATGAATGTTCTTGGTAGTCATGGGTGCGCGTGAATTTTTGTATGTTGATTGGTCAGGTATTTTAGGCAGTAGTGGTAGCCCTGCGACTACTTTACGTTTAGTTAAGAAATATTAAAACTTGACTTACAATTTTTGCTTTTTCTCTGTATTCTTCTGCTGTGTCTTTATGTTACTTCTTTTCCTGGCTTTGTTAGAGTCAACATATTTAACTTTATTTTCCATATTTATCAATAAAAACTAATTAAGATTAAATGAAATCATAGAGCTACACGAAGGCAGTCATTAATTTAAACAATAATATCCGCCATCTTAGCCGAACGGGTGGATTTGATTGGACGGTTTGGACATATTGAAAAATAAAACAAAGTTTTCTTGTGGTTTTTAATGCAAATAAGTGGACATATTCTATATTGAAAACTTTTAGAACCTTTCGTTTTTTTTACCAAATGTTGGTATAAAAAAGTATGTTTTTGTCAATGGTGGACATATTGGTATTTGATATTTATCAACTTATCTGGGAACAAGACCGTTGAATATCTTAACAGACTTGAAAGGTATATTAGTCAAACATTTATGGATTTAGACTCTTTCATGTTCGAGTTGACCCAGATTTATCATTCAACCCCATCAATAGTATAATCGCTGGTATTTTTTTTCCACTACAATCAACTACAAACGATTCGGTTCAAGAATCAACTATTCATTTTAAGTATCCCCCGATATAACCGGGGCATGAGTTTTTTTCGATGTCCTCCAATTTTTTTTAGAACAAACGAAAAAAATCAAGTACATACGAAAATATATAATAATCAAAAAGAAAAAAATCGATTTTCAAAAGTCGGGTGCCAAGTTTACCAACCTCGTTGGGTGGTTAACATTTGTACTTGTGATCGATTTACCGAACATTAATAAAGTTATCTCGCGAGTTTGATATTTTAAATTATCTCTTGAACAATGCAACCAAAAACAAACTGTATAAAACAAATTTTATCGAAATAAAATTTCCTTGGTAATAAGGAATTTATTTCTAAATAGATTGATTGATTGCTGCATATGAAAAAAACCGTCTAATAGAAATATCACTCAATGTATTACGACACGGTCGCGGTTCCATACGTATGTCGTATTATCTCTTTACCAATATTAGTCCAAATTATATGCAGTAAAAGGGAAAAGGCTTTTGTTTTAAACACTTGAGACGATAAGTTTACGTTATTTGATAAAAAATCATAATTGTTGATTATATTACTAATAAACATGACCTAACGATTTAAATTATTTTTTTAACTTAAAAACTACTTTTTGTGGCTTAAATATAAAAGTTAGCCATATGCTGTCGCTGATTTTTTTTTCGGCATTATCAAGTTTACAACTTTTCTTTAGAACTCAATCATACGTCTCCCATCGTTAAGGCAGCTTACGAAAAAGAAACCTTTGCGTTCGACCATTTTTTCACCGATTTACTTTGCAAATCCCACTACCATGAAAAAGTCTTTTCATTTTTCGGATTAATATCTAGCCTATGACATTCACAAATGATTTGGCTCCGTATTGGTAAATGGATCTTCAAAATAGGGTACAACCTCACAAACTTTACCTCTTTATAATATTAGTTTAGATATTGTGGATTCTAAACAGTATTTTTAACATTATTTGGAGTCATCGTGTAATTATGTACTATAATATTCAAATTTTTGGATTTGGACTCTTTCATGCCGTCTAGAACGTTCTTTTATTCTTGTATTGCTGTAGGAATAAGTTCTGAACGCTTCCTAACATGTACATTTTTATGGCTTTTACTTTTATTATTAGGGTATATATGAAGCTAACCTTACATTTTTCTTAAGCAATTGAATTCTCGAGATTAGTTTTTCTACGACGCAGTATCTCTAAGTCTCAAACTTATTATTATTGAATTGGTTCCTTAAGACCATTTCCATTAGCTGCAACTGATGTCAAAACCGTTGAACTCCTAACCGCGCAATGGATGTATCTGTTATTAGTCAAGAGTAAAAGGGACAATTAACCATGCTCATCAATATAAGAAGCAAGTTTGATCAATTTCACATTTTTCAACAAGTAGAGTAACAAAATCGTTGAATATCTTACCAGACTTGAAAGGTATATTAGTCAAACATTTATGAATTTGGACTCTTTCATGGCGTCTAGAACGTTCTTTAACGCCCTTAATTGTTGGCGGAATAATTTTTGAGCGACTCCCAACATTTACATTTGCGAGATTGAGTATATAAGAAATGTAAAAGATATAGTTTTCAACTTTAAAAAAATATCTTTTTAATTATGAATTATTGATGATCGCTTTCGATCAATACAACGCCATTGTCAGTCGCCACTACTGACATCTAACCGTTGAAGTTATCACACCCGATGGACGTGTAGAATGTGGATGTATCTGTTCTAAGTCAAGAGTAAAAGAGACAACTAGCCATGCTTGCCAAAATAAGAAGCAATTGAGGAAAGGAGTATTGTGGTGAGACTTTTCAATAGCCACCAGTTGACCAGTTTTCACCAGTTCCACCACTTTTCATCACTTTTTACCATGATGTATTATTTTATGGTTATAAAAACCATTTGCACATATCTTACATCTCGCTCTAGCATAAAGCATTTTTCTCGGTATTCGTTGCGCTATTCCATTGCATAGACATGGTCCTGTTTCTAAGTAAAGGCTATATTTGTAGAGATACAAGGTAGTATGTTGAGTTGGTATTCGTTGTACTTCTCTAAAACTTGGCGCACTACGTAGATATGGTCGATCACTGAGTAATCTTTACGGAATCCTGCCTGCTCGATAGGTTGGTGTTCGTCTAGGGTTCTTTCAATTCCTTTTAGTATAATCTTGACAAAAATTTTATATATGTTTGACATAAGGTTAATAACGCGATAGTTTCCGATGTCATATTTATCTCCTTTCTTATACACTATAATGTTAGACTCTGTCCACTGCTGGGAAATAATTTCGGTGATTAAGATATCATTAAATATGTTCGTGAGGACCGGTATTAAGACTTCCTTGCTATGTTTTAGTATCTCGTTTCCTTCAGGTCCTGGAGCTTTATCTTGCCTATGAGTATCCATAGCCTTCTCGGCTTCGGCCTGAAGGATATCGAGAATGTCTGAAGTTTCTGTCAATTCTAGGATGTCGGCTCTGCGATGTTTCCATTTCCCACTGCCGTTTTTCATTTTTACCATCCAGTCCTTTAGCATTGTCAATTCTTTATAGCCTTTTTTGACTCCTCCTGTTTTGGATATATACTTTTCTATAGTTTCAGTTCTGCTTTGGTTTCTATTTTTCTTTGTTGTATTTTTAATTTCTTTACTAATTTTGGCAATCTGTTTCCCTCTGTCATGTGTTTGTCTTTTGCTGATTAAGTGGTTTTTATCTTCGAGTAGTTAGTTGTAGGTATTTGTTGTTAACCATTTTTTTTGTTCGGTTTTAGTACTTGCAATGAGTTGTGCCTGTGTTTTAATATTATTCTCCATCCAGTTATATTTTTCTTGTACTCCTAAGTCCTCAGTGTTGTATTTAAAATCTGTGAATGAATTTGTCCCTCAGGACGGTTGTTAGATTTTCTATCTGATGTTTTCCGAACTTTGCGCTTCCGAGGCTTTGTCTTGGTCGAGGCTTTTTTGGTTGCTTTCCAGTTAGCTCTGCTCTGATCAGTCTATGATTGGCGTTGAAGTTTAATTTATTGATACCGTTGAAGTTCTTGAAGTAACTTGGTCTGTTAGTCATTATAAAATCAATTTGGTTTTTTGTTTTCCGTCAGGCGTGACCCAGGTCCACATGTTTTTTTATTTTTCTTGAACATAGTATTTAAGATGGTTAGGTTGTTTTCTAGAGCGAAGTTGGTAATTTTATCTCCCTTTCTACTCCTAGTTTTGTTACTATACGTAAATGGTCCTAGTATTTTGTTTTCTCCTAAACGCCTTGCTCCAATTTGACCATTGTAGTCTCCCATTACTATAACATTTTTATGGGTATTCTCTTGGATCGCCTTGTTGAGATCATGGTAAAATGTATCTATTGTTTCATAATTCGATTGTTCTGTAGGCGTATATATTTGTACAATAGACCAGGGTTCTTTATATCCTTGTAGTTTCAGATTCATTATTGCTATACGCTCCGATATTCCTACAAATTCTTCTATACACTCAGTTATATGTTTTTTAATAATAAATCCAACCCCGTGGTGACCTTGGGTCTCTCCTATATGGTAGAGTAAGTAGTCTGCATGGGAAGTAATACTTTCTCCCATTCTTCTCACTTGATGTCTAAAGCATAAATTAATTCTGTGAGATTTTCTTCTTGTTTCAGCGTAAGTACATTGAGGACTGCTACATATATAGTTGATTTTTGGTGTTTGCTATTCTTTTCTGTTGGAAGGTTGTGGTCTCTTTTCCCCACGAAGACCAGTCGGCTTGGGGGAGTTTGTCCTCGGTTGATTTTGTTTCACATTTAAAAAAAAAAACAAATTACCCAAAGCATATATGACTTCGTATGTGTATGTGTGTATAACTTACTCTTTGTGTCGAAAATACTGTCAGTGGTAGACTTGACGTATGCGTTTGTCTTCAAACATCACGTCCGTTAAAAATCGTACGTTATTTAACGTTGTAAATTGGGACGGAAACTTCGCAAATTAAAAGAATTTATGTTTTGTTGTTTTTAAGAATTTTTGATCGTCGATCGATGGACATTGTATATGTGACGGTTTTATGTTATACTATTGCTGCTAAATTGACAGGAAACTTTATTGAAATTTACAAATAAGAACAAAATCGTTGAATATCTTAACAGGCTTGAAACGCATATTAGTCAAACATTTATGAATTTGGACTCTTTCATGGCGTCTAGAACTCTGTTTTAGATTCTTAGGTAAGACGGAATCGTTCCTGAACGTTATCGAGATGTATACTCTATCGTATAGAGGATATCGTTTCTTAGCCTCGCTTTACAATCATTTGTAAACGTAATATTGTTATTGCAGTGTCCATCCAATTGATCGGCTTTTCTCAATGATCTCTTAGTATACGAGGGTCGATGTTCTCTCAGTCCCAAATATTAGGTACTGAAAACGCATATTCGCCATTTAAATTTTTCTACTTCAAAGTTTTCTGTTGAAGTGTATTGAATTAATTTCCATTGCGGTATTTGTTGTGTTTACAAAGCACCAGTACTAAGTTGAAATTTTTTCACAAGTAACCATTGTATTTAGATTTTTTCCTTGATTGAAAAAAGGGAATACTAATCTCTCATTACAATGTTCATAAGTATACTCTCTCGCTTTCTTCTCACTATATTTATACAATTTCCAGTATAGTATAGTAATTTCCAGACGTTTCTGCTCCTGCTTCCATATAGGAGTATTATGGTGAGACTTTTCACCAGAAATTGCGACATTTCGCAAAAACAATGCCAATTTTATGGCGATAAGGATTTTTCTCATAGTGGTCGTAAACAGTTATTCGTGTAATATTTCTTACATTGAATATACCGGCAATTTTATATGTCCATTATAAACTATAATTACGCTTGTTCACTCATGGTGAAATGGATGGTTGGTGTATTATTTTATGGGTATTAAAAACCATTTGCGCATATTTTACATCTCGCTCTAGCGTAAAGCATTTTTCGTTTCTCACAAGCCCGTTGAATATCTCGATAAAATATTGTGACATATAAGAATCGTTTAATTTTGGAAACGGTTTTTAAACGTATAAGTAAACTCCGGACAATCCGTTGAATACCTCGATAGATGATTGTTACAAATATGTGTGACATGGATATGAATTCTGTTTCTAAGTAAAGGCTATCTTTGGAGAGTTTTAATACGACCACGTATGGAGCTTTTTGGTGTGTCTAGTGCGAGTAGTAGACGTTACCTGCGATTTGTATGGGATTTCCGTTATTGTCACTAGATGGCGCTGTTTTCATTCCATACCAATCGCAGTTGACGACAACGCTATCGAGTAGTTAAACAACACTCGCACTGGGACACTGATCGCGTGCGGGTTATATCGTCCTCACTCTTGTATTAATGTTGTATTCTTTACTTCTTAGCTTTAAGTTAAACGTTTTTGTGTTTATATTTTGATTTTCCTATTAAGTATGTATTGACATTATAAATATAAATGTCTACTAGTTATGTTTTTTTTACTTGTTTTTTTAAATAAATGTTTTTTTTTAATTCTGTTTTGTTTTTATATTGCTCGAGCTCGAACCGATCAAAGTGATGTTGTATAAAAGAGTATGTAGTCTATAGATACTGAATGAAAGTGAAATGAATTTGTACTACTTGAGAATAGTATACTTTGATAGATTCGACCGTTTTTTTTCAACTTTAATTTATAATCTTCAAATATGTCACTCGGAACAAAAAATATTTATCGTCTTTAAATAAATAAACAATTTTAGGCATTCACATGTGGTATGAGATCTTTCGTGTTCTATTTATTTGCGCGTCATTCATTGTGAAGCTTATGTATACAGAGAACGGCATTTTTAATATTTATTATCAGCTGTCATGCTCGTCGTTTTGCTCGATACAGACTAATACTCGAAATAGTAATGTCTCAATTTGGGACGTATTTCTGTCTTCAATGTGTGCTCTCTAGTATCTGCTTGTTTTAACACGTTTTGTTATTGTTATTAAAACAATTTATAATAACAGAAACCCAATAAAGTGATGTGTATTAAAATAAACAACAGTATCGTTACTTAAACAAATTTATTTTTATTATTGTAATATGATCTATGTACCTACATAGAATGTATATTCGCCACGTACGCGCAGGCAATTACGTATAATAATATACGCAGCTTTACGTTATTTTACTTCATAAACTGTTCGCGGAATAATTTCAGACTCGACGACGACTCGTGACATTTAAAGTTGTACGTTTATCCTATTTTTAATATTATTTGGAGTCACCATTTAATTATAACTAATTGTTACGAGTGTATATCTGGGAACAAGATCGTTGAATATCTTAGCAGACTTAAAAGGTATATTAGTCAAACATTTATGAATTTGGACTCTTTCGTGGCGTCTAGAACGTTCATTAACGAACTTAATTGTTGTCATAATAATTTCTGAGCGTCTCCCAACATTTACATTTGCGAGATTGAGTATATAAGAAATGTAAAAGATATAGTTTTCAACTTTAAAAATATGTTTTTATTTATGAATTATTGAAGATCGCTTTCGATCAATACAACGCCATTGTCAGTCGCCACTACTGACATCAAAACCGTTGAAGTTATCACACCCGATGGACGTGTAGAATGTGAATGTATCTGTTCGTAGTCGAGAGTAAAAGAGACAACTAGCCATGCTTGCCAAAATAAGAAGCAATTGAAGAAAGGAGTATTGTGGTGAGACTTTTTAATAGCCACCAGTTGACCAGTTTTCACCAGTAACACCACTTTTCATCACTTTTTACCAGGATTGCTAGATTTTGCAAATACGATACCAATTTTTTGGCGTTAAGGATTTCTCTCATTGTGGTTGTAAACAGTTTTTCTTGTAATATATCCTACGTTGAATATACCGGTAAATTTATATGTCCATTATAAACTATAATTACACTTGTTCGCTCAATGGTGAAACGGATGGTTGGTGTATTATTTTATGGTTATAAAAACCATTTGCACATATCTTACATCTCGCTCTAGCGTAAAGCATTTTTTCTCGTTTCGTCTCGCGATTAATTCTCATCTCGCCCACAAGCCCGTTGAATATCTCGATAGACTATTGTTACAAATAAAAATCGTTTAATTTTGGAAACAGTTTTCGGTGCACTTTTCCAATGCATAGACATGGCCCTGTTTCTAAGTAATAGCTATATTTGTGGAGTTCTAATAAAACGACTGATTTCAAAAACAAACAAATCAAACAAATTTATAAATTATATGAAATATACTTTTAAGACAGAAATGAAATAGCTATGAAAAAGAAGTAATTAATCGCGAAATAACGAATTTAACAACATTTTATCAATACACGAAAGAAACAAATCAAATTGGCTAATTACGCGATATGACTTTCGGTCGATCATATTTTCTCATTAGGAGACCCATTATTATCTCATCCACAATTATCCAAGGAGAACTAAAATATGGACAGTTCATGTTGGACCTTTCATCGAAATAAGTTTTCCATAATTCCAAACAACGATTCTTAGAAAAAAAAATAAACACTCGCTATAGAATGGTTTTGTTTTTACTATTAAGCCAGCTGTACGTGCATGTTTTTTGCAAGCTCATCTATCAAATCGTTCTCCCTTATGCCACTATGAGATGGGATCCATTGTAGAAATAGACATTTAGGTGGGCGTTTAGTTCCAAAATTAACTTTATTATTTCATAAGCTACGGGGGTACCTCGAATTTTCGAGGTATAGGTAAGATAGCATGAAATCGGATAAATTATTTAATAAAGTAGCAATTGAATTGAGCTTATATTTTTTATTTTTTTATATAAAATTTATGGCCCAAATATTCCCTACGAAGATATAGAGGTTGTAATGAAAGCTCACTTTCCATTACATGGATACAAGTACTTTTGATAAAACCACCTATAATACGTATAGTCTGATTTTGAGTCCAGTCAATTTTTTTAAGATTTGTCTGAGAACTGTCTCCATAAAGAAAGCTCGTGTAATCTGAGCGACTACGGACCATTGAAATATATATCCTACGTAGGTGCTTGGGATGAATTCTCCAACCTGAACCAACCAAAACTTTGTATATAGTTAAAAACCTAATGCATTTATCTTTAATCTCGCTAACATGTTTAGCCCAACTAAGAGACCGATCTAGCCATATCACTAAATATTTAACGTGTTCCACTGCGTCCAAAATTATATTATTTACTTCAAGTTCAACTACACTTCTAAATGGACGTTTTTTAAATATACAAACCTTATATTTGGTTGAGGACAGATTCAAACCAGAACTAGACTGAGAACAAGATCGTTGAATATCTTAGCAGACTTGAAAGGTATATTAGTCAAACATTTATGGATTAGCACTCTTTCATGGCGTCTAGAACGTTCTTTAACGCCCTTGATTGGGACCAGTGTCAAGCCAGCAGGTCTCTTGCCATCGGAGAGACTGAGACTTGGTGGTTCCAATAAGCATGGGACATTCGCCGAAACCTAAGCCCTCCGGACAATGTCGTTTAGGCTGTGGTGTCGGGGAAATCTCTTCGAGCATCGCCCGCAACTCAATGCGTGATGACCGTTGGCACCCACCGTGGACCCGGAGATGCATCGGTGATGGTGTGGTTGACAAACATCGCAGTCCAGGTGGAGAGCCACAACCACATGCAAAGATTCATTATCAAGAAGAGTCCCAAAGTAGAGGGAAGGCAAATCCTGCAACCAAGCTCCAGACTCTGCCCTTGACACCGCTCTGAGTCTGGCCAGATCCACTCCCCCAGCCGCACTGACAAATCTGTCGAGCTCAACAAAACACATTCTCAACAGAACCTAGGCTACATGCGCAGAGATCCTAGTGAGACGGTTCTGAGCAAGTAAAAGGAGACATCCCCCGACTTAAATTGACCTTGGGATAAATAGGTGTACCCAGAAGATTAAATAATAATAATAATTTATTTATTCAAGTAACAAGACTCAAATACATACAAAATTGCAAAAAAATCAAGTAAAATAAACACTACCATCTACTACTTTTACAATTTACTGGTCCAGCTGAAACTTTACAACAGCGGTTTATAAATATACAGTCAAGTCTGTTAACAACCGTTCTTAGAATTTTGTGTGAGCTGGCCCGCACCCTGTGAACCAAGGATGCACACTTTTCACATTAATGCGTAAAAACAGTCTATATTCTCTTCAGCAAACATCCCTGAAGCACTACAGAAGCGAGGCAACTCCATCAGTAATCTAAAGGTGTTACTGTACTGGACACGAAAAGCATTGTATGATTTTAGTTTATAATTAGCCCACAAACAACATGTATAAAAAAGGTACAGTAAGCGCGGAGTAATGTTTTTTTACAGCCCTTGACGCACGCGCAAATCTTCTGACAAGCATGTTAGCTTTTATTGACAATGCTCTCCTCTCCCTTTCAATGTTATTATCATCCTTGAGACTGGTGGTTAGTATGTGTCCAAGGTATTTAAATTGGAAACCTGAGTCAAGCTGATTTTATTAATTTTTACCGAATTTAATATTTTTTTTATTATCATTTTATTATTATTAAAGGTTTAACGAGACAGTTACTTGAGGCCAGGTAGAATGGAAGAGAAAAAGAGATGTTATTATAGGGGCCGGTTCCATATTGAAAAAACTCGCTCTTATCGAGTAAATCTATAACCTAAGTCTTTAAAGAGGGGAATCAAAGTAAGGATATCTTGCCTCACGTCTTCTAGCTTTCCCCCAATAGTACCCTCATCTGGGTACCATTTATTAAGAGATTTTAAAGACAAGATTGCCTTGTGGATTGCAAGGCTGAAAGTAAGTGATCTAACTTGGGCTTGGGCTGTGCATCAACTTGGGAAAGTATTAGGGAATTCTCGAAGAAGAGCTGAAAAGGGAACTGATAAACCTGTTGAAGAAATGGGTTAAGAGAAGGAATGTGGGTTAAGTTAGTTTACTTCATAAATTAATAATAATAATTTCAGACTCGACGACGACTCGCGACATTTAAAGTTGTACGTTTATCCTATTTTTAATATTTTTTGGAGTCACCATTTAACTGTAAATATTTGTTACGAGTATTTGTATATCTGGGAACAAGATCGTTGAATATCTTAGAAATCATAAAAGGTATATTAGTCAAACATTTATGGATTTGGACTTTTTCATGTTCGAGTTGACCCAAATTTATCATGCAAACTAATAAATAATAAGGCTGTATATTTTCGATTGCCATGATATAAAAATATATTCTGGATTCCAAACAGTATTTTTAACATTATTTGGAGTCATCGTGTAATAATGTACTATAATATTCAAACATTGGTGGATTTGAACTCTTTCATGCCGTCTAGAACGTTTTTTTATTCTTGTATTGTTGGCGGAATAATTTCTGAACGTCTCCCAACATTAACATTTGCGAGATTGAGTATATAATAAATGTAAAAGATATGTTTTCAACTTTAAAAAAATATGTTTTTAATTATGAATTATTGAAGATCGCTTTCGATCAATACAACACCATTGACAGTCGCCACTACTGACATCAAAACCGTTGAAGTTATCACACGCGATGGACGTGTAAAATGTCAAAGTGTCTGTTCTTAGTCAAGAGAGACAACTAGCCAAAATAAGAAGCTATTGAAGAAAGAAGTATTGTGGTATGGAGCTAACTATGTAAAGTTATATTTCTGTTAAGCAATTGAATTCTCGAGGTTTATTTTTCTACATTGCAGTATCTCTATGTCCCGTACTTATTATTATTGAGCGAAATGGTTCCTCAAGACCAATATCATGAGCTACCGCTGATGTCAAAACCGTTGAATTTCTAACCGCGCAACGGATGTATCTGCTATTAGTCAAGAGTAAAAGAGACAACTAGCCATGCTCACCAAAATAAGAAGCAAGTTTGGTCAATTTCACATTTTCCCCAAAAAAAATAATCAATTTACCCGAAGCATATATGACTTCATATGTGTATATGTGTATAACTGACTGTTTCTAAAATGCTGTTGATGGTAGACTTGACTTATGCGTTTTTCTTCAAACATCTCGTCCGTTGAAAATCGTACGTTATTTAACGTTGTAAATTGGGGCGGAAACTTCGAAAATTAAAAGAATAATAATAATCGTTTTGTTGTTTTTAAGAATTTTTGCTCGTAAAACGATGGACATTTTATATGTGACGGTTTTATGTTATACTATTGCTGCTAAATTGAGAAGAGGCTTTATTGAATTTTACAAATAAGAACAAAATCGGTGAATATCTTAGCAGACTTGAAAGGTATATTAGTCAAACATTTATGGATTTGGACTCTTTCATGTTCGAGTTGACCCAGATTTATCTTTCAACCCCATCGATAGTATAATCGCTGGTATTTTTTTTCCACTACAATCAACTACAAACAATTCGGTTCAAGAATCAACTATTCATTTTAAGTATCCCCCGACATAACCGGGGGATGAGTTTTTTTCGATGTCCTCCAATTTTTTTTAGAACAAACGAAAAAAATCAACTACATACGAATATCTATAAGAATTAAAAAGAAAAAAATCGATTTTCAAAAGTCGGGTGCCAAGTTCACACACCCTCGTTGGGTGGTTAACATTTATACTTGTGATCGATTGACCGAACATTAATAAAGTTAATAAACGGAATAAAATTTCCTTGGTAATAAGAAATTTATTTCTAAATAGATTGATTAATTGCTGTATATGAAAAAAACCGTCTAATAGAAATATCACTCAATATATTACGACACGGTCGCGGTTCCATACGTATGTCATATTATCTCTTTACCAATATTCGTCCAAATTATATGCAGTAAAAGGGAAAAGGCTTTTGTTTTAAACACTTGAGACGATAAGTTTACGTATTTTGATAAAAAATCATAATTGTTGATTATATGACCAATAAACATGACCTAACGATTCAAATTATTTTTTTAACTTAAAAACTACTTTTTGTGGCTTAAATATAAAAGTTAGCCATATGCTGTCGCTGACTTTTTTTGTCGGCATTACCAAGTTTACAACTTTTCTTTAGAACTCAATCATACGTCTCCCATCGTAAAGGCAGCGTTCGTAAGAAACCTTTTCGTTCGACCATTTTTTCACCGACTTACTTTGCAAATCCCACTACCACGAAAAAGTCTTTTCATTTTTCGGGTTAATATCTAGCCTATGACATTCACAAATGATGTGGCTCCGTATTGGTAAATGAATCTTCAAAATAGGTTAGGTAGATCCAGAGATTACCCCCTACAACCTCACAAACTTTACCTCTTTATAATATTAGTTTAGATATTGTGGATTCTAAACAGTATTTTTAACATTATTTGGAGTCATCGTGTAATTATGTACTATAATATTCAAACATTTGGATTTGGACTCTTTCATGCCGTCTAGAACGTTCTTTTATTCTTGTATTGTTGTAGGAATAAGTTCTGAACGCTTCCTAACATGTACATTTTTATGGCTTTTTTTTTTATTATTAGGGTATATATGGAGCTAACCTTACATTTTTCTTAAGCAATTGAATTCTCGAGATTAGTTTTTCTACGACGCAGTATCTCTATGTCTCAAACTTATTATTATTGAATTGGTTCCTCAAGACCATTGCCATTAGCTACCACTGATGTCAAAACCGTTGAACTCCTAACCGCGCAATGGATGTATCTGTTATTAGTCAAGAGTAAAAGAGACAATTAACCATGCTCATCAATATAAGAAGCAAGTTTGATCAATTTCACATTTTTCCAAAAAAAAATAAATCAATTTACCCGTAGCATATATGCCGAGGGGAGATTGAGAGGAGGCTTTATTGAAGTTTACACATGAGAACAAAATCGTTGAATATCTTACCAGACTTGAAAGGTATATTAGTCAAACATTTATGAATTTGGACTCTTTCATGGCGTCTAGAACGTTCTTTAACGCCCTTAATTGTTGGCGGAATAATTTCTGAACGACTCCCAATATTTACATTTGCGAGATTGAGTATATAAGAAATGTAAAAGATATAGTTTTCAACTTTAAAAAAATTTCTTTTTAATTATTAATTATTGAAGATCGCTTTCGATCAATACAACACCATTGACAGTCGCCACTACTGACATCTAAACCGTTGAAGTTATCACACGCGATGGACGCGTAGAATGTGGATGTATCTGTTCTAAGTCAAGAGTAAAAGAGACAACTAGCCATGTTTGCCAAAATAAGAAGCAATTGAGGAAAGGAGTATTGTGGCGAGACTTTTCAATAGCCACTTTTCACCAGTTCCACCACTTTTCATCACTTTTCACCAGGATTGCTAGATTTTTCTCATAGTGATCGTAAACAGTTTAACTTGTGATGTTTCTTACATTAAATATACCGGCAATTTATTATGTCCATTATAAACTATAATGAAACTTGTTCACTCATGGTGAAGTGGATGGTTGGTGTATTATTTTATGGGTATTAAAACCATTTGTGCAAATTATATTTCTCATTATAGAGTTAGGGAATAGAGAGTGCACCTGTGTCTCAAAAACTATAATATCTCCTGCGTAGTTGGCTATTCTCTCTTGAGATTGACCGCCGTGGCAAAAATCGGTCTTGAGGACATTATTATTATTATTATTTCTCATTCTAGCATAAGCATTTTTTTCGTTTCATCTCACGATTCTTATCTCACTCACAAGTCTGTTGAATACCTCGATGACTATTTTGACATATAAATCGTGTAATTTTGGAAACGGTTTTCAAACGTATAAGATAAATTCCGTCACTCGACTCTGACGTACTCATATCTCCGTACGACCGCGCGCTCAAATGTCACGCTTGATTTATTCGCCATCGACCTTGAATACGATGAAACGAACGATGATTACTTAATCATCATCACCAAGTACAATAGAACGAGACGTGTGTAAAGTAACTTGCGTCACTTCACGCGGCTCAATATTGTCTAATCAATTGAAACTGTCCAGTGAATTCGATCTTTCTAGAATTTTGTTTGGTCGACGTGAGCAGATTTTATCGTTCGTTTATGCACAGCCGCTTTATAAGGCCTTCCCGCTCTAGCTTACGGTATTTCGTGTAGTCTTTTTTTTTTTTTATATTCTCCGGGAGGGCAAATGACTCTACTCCACCTGTTGGTAAGTGGTAGTAGAGTCCAAACGCGACGACGGCCAGTACAGACGGGAAAAACGTTCTGCACTAGCCGCCTTCGCCTTGCCGGCCCGCAAGATGCCTCTTCACGCCTCGTTTGAAGGAACCCGGGTTGTAAGAGGAGGGGAACACGTGAGCTGATAAGGAATTCCATTTTTTGGAAGTGCGACAAAGAAAGGAGTTGCCAAATTTCTTTGTTCGCGATGGAATTGATGTCACAGTTAGGCGGTGACATCGAGAACCAGCTCGCGTGGACTTAAGAAGGAAGGGGGAAGCAGGAATTAGAGAGAATAATTCCTCAAAGCACTCGCCGTGATACAGTCGATAGAATAAGTCGTCGTCGTGAGATAGCGCTCAGTGCTGCTATCTCACGACGCATTTGTAAAGGTACAAGGGTGTTTGTGACCTTTACGTCGCCAATAATGCGTACGGCACGTCGCTGCAACCGGTCCAAGGCCTCAAGTAGGTACTTAGCGGAGCCATCCCAAAGGTGCGAGCAATATTCCACGCAAGACCGTACCTGTGTTTTGTACAGCAGGCACAGTTGTTGTGGCGTGAAAAAGCGCCGCACCTTGTTCAGAACTCCAAGTTTCCGTGAAGCTGTTTTTATAACAGCCTCGATGTAATCCCTTGGACTAAGGTCGCAGCGAACGTCAATCCCCAGCATGGCGATTTTGCTTTGCATCACCAGCGGAGTACCACAGAGGGAGGGAAGAGGGGAAAATGTTGACTTTTTACCTGTGTTTTCTTGGCATTAAACTCAACAAGATTATCAGAGCCCCATTTGGCGATGAGCTCTAACGTCCTATCGAGTTCAATGACAAGATTCTACCGCCTCTCCTCAAATTCCGCTCGCCCAGCCACTGCGCGTCCGTGGTATCCACCATGCACTGTACTATCGTCTGCATAGCAATGTATGTTCCCAAGAGAGAGCATATCATTGATATGCAAAAGAAAGAGTGTGGGAGATAGCACAGATCCCTGGGGGACCCCAGCATTCACTACATAGAATTGTGAAGCGCAACCATCAACTAAAACACGAAGGCTACGCTTGTGTAGGAAGCTGGCAATCCAGGTGCATAGCTGAGCAGGCAGACCATATGCCGGCAGCTTGGAGAGAAGACTTCTGTGCCAGACCCTGTCGAAAGCCTTGGAGATATCGAGGCTGACAACCAACGATTCTCCATGCTTGTCGATAGCTTCACCCCAGAGGTGCGTTACGTACGCTAGAAGATCACCTGTGGACCGTTTTGGTCGAAACCCGTATTGACGATCATTAATTAAAGAGTGATCTTCTAGGTAATGGATCAGTTGGTTGTTTAAAATCCGTTCCATCACCTTACAAAGTACTGAGGTGATAGCTATTGGCCGATAATTTGCCGGGTCAGACCGATCCCCTTTTTTGGGAACCGCTCTCGTGTATGCCTTTCTACAGGACTTGGAATTTTTATTATAGTTTGCTTTCAGTGAGTCAATGTTAGATGCCCCGCTAATGCAGCCGTTGATCCACTTGCGATATGCCGCCTGCTTAGCTGATACAGCATCGGCACATTCACGAGTGAACCAACGGTTACGCGTACTCCTACTGACGAGATCTGAGCTAGGAATGTAGTATTCCATTCCCAGCATGATCTCGCCAGCAACAGCAGCGGCACCAGCTGTCGGGTCATTCCCACTGAAGCAACGTTCCTTCCAAGGGACCGACGCATAGTAATCGCGCATACCGTCCCAATCCGCCGACTTATAGTGCCAAACGCGACGTTTGCATACCGCTAGTGGCGGCAGCTTGGCCTGTGGCACTCTGGTAGAAATAAGGCTGTGATCCGAAGAGCCAAGAGGAGCCTGAACCACAACCTGATATTCCACCGGGTGAGAAGTCAGCAGAAGGTCCAGTAGAGAAGGTGCTTGCCCATCAATGTCTGGGATTCTGGTGGGCTGATCAACCAGTTGGGTCAAGTCATGTGTGAGAGCAAAAGCATGAGCAGTCCTTCCAGCATGGTCATTTTTGAGGGATTTCAACCAGGATTCGTGGTGAGCATTAAAATCCCCCAAAAACACCAATTCCGCGTTAGGAAATTGCTCTTGCGCAGCATCTGCCACCCGACTAAGATGGTCAAATAATCGGCTTGTCTCCAAGTCACCATTGTGGGATCTGTAGAGGCACACGTAGACTCGGCTCTGACGAACCAGGTCTACACGTACCACCAACATGGAGAAGGAGGGGTCCTCCAAGCAGCGCAGTCGGTGACAGCAAACATCCGTCCTGACGAACAAGCATACTCCGGCTTTCGCTTTGAAGGATTCTTCAAGCGTGTAGCCGGGATAATTAAGGTAGCTGGTATCGGCAGGACGGAGAATTTGCGTCTCCGTGAGAAACAACATTGCTGGCCGTGCTGTCTCGAGATGGTGGTGGACAGCGTTGAGGTTAGTGTGGAGTCCTCGGATGTTAGAGAACTCGACCTCAAACAGCGAGGGTATGGTGGGGGTGTGCACCGCTGTACGACCGTTATTTCTGTTTTGTTGCGCCATTTGGGAAAAATGAAATGGAAAAGAGACGTGAAGCGAGCGATGTATTGCCACGATAGGGATGGGCAAAGTGTGGAGGCGTATTTCCCCAAGTGGTTGCCAAAAGGAAAAATACACTGACCCGCCGGACGGAAGGGCCCCCGAACCCCCCCGGAAGTGGCCGCCGGGACCCCACCTACCGGTCACCAACCGACACGACGGTCCACCCCGAGATTATACGTGGCCTGGTGGGGCAGCCTCACGAGCTGGTTAGGCACGCTCGGGCCCCTGTACTATGCCACGGGCGGCCAGCGGAACAGCCGTTTCTTCGGGTCTCCCTGTCCGGCAGGTCAATACAGTTTCCCCCGGCATTGGTTCAACAGCCGTCTCCAATCGGACCAACACCCATCGCGGCAATACTCGCTCGGGCGATTTTAAATTACAGAGATCATTAATGTAAATTAGAAACAAGGTAGGTCCTAAGACACTACCTTGCGGTACGCCATAAGTTATTTTTGAGGCACGCTAACAAACTGTCTAATTTTGACTTCTTGAGTTCGGTCGCTCAAGTAGTCCCTAAAAAGAGCCAGCGAGGTATCTCTGATTCCCAAATATTCTAACTTTTTCACAAGAATTGGGACAGAGACCGTATCAAAGGCTTTTTTTAAATCAAGGAATACAGCCAAAGACCTTTTACCACTGTCAAGACTCTTAACAATGTGCGAGGTTAGAGCTTCAACAGCGTCCTCCGTGGATTTGCCCTGACGAAAACCATATTGAGAGTCTGACAAAAGCTTAAATTTATTTAAATAGTTTAAAAATCTCACATTTATAATTTTTTCTATTAACTTTGATATTGACGGCAAAACGGAAATTGGACGATAGTTACTAACGTCATCTCTGTCACCACCCTTGTGAACGGGAGTTATGATAGATCGTTTAAGCAGGGACGGAAAGATTCCTTTTCTAAAGCAAAGGTTCGTTAGATGACAGATTATTGGAACAACTACTAATTTAGCTATTTTTAAAAATTTAGTTGGAATATTATCCCATCCAGGGGCACTATCTGTTTTAAGAGACATAAGTACATCATGTACTTCTTTACAGTCTGTATCAAGAAGTACAAATGAGTTTAACTGACTTGTATGAGTATTGGAAAAAAATGAACCACTTGTTTGGACAATATCAGTGGCCAGTTTTTCACCTACGCTAGCAAAGTAGTCATTGATATAATTAATTGATTCAGTGGGAGAAGATCTTATGTTTAGTAATTCTGTATTACCTGATTTTGAGAAGTTCAAGTTAGTTATAGATTTAATGTTATACCAAATTTTTTTAGTTTTTAGATGATTTTTCCCACTGATCTCTGTCGTATTTTCGTTTTAATTGTTTGATAAGTTTATTGCAGAAATTACGATACCTTTTGTATGAGATTTTTAAAATTTCGTTAGATGGGTCTGATCTTAGCCTTTTTTGCTTTCTATTTCTGTTTCGAATACATTTCAATATACCGGGAGGTATCCACGGCTTTATAACTCTTTTATTTTTAGGTACACGTATAGTTTTGGTGTTATCTTTCAAGGACTCAGCAATATTATGAATAAGTTTTTCAATTACAGTTATTGGGTTATCACAAAATAGTAATTCTGACAGATTTTTCTCCGCTAAACTAACAAGAGCCCCATCAAAATCTACAATAGTTTTTATGTTCATATATGCTTTATGTTTAGATATAAGTAAAGCCAAACAAAGAAATATCATATTATGGTCTGTGATGGTAGTGTTCAGGACTGCGATTTGGGCAGAATTTTTGTTTTTGTCTAATTTTAACATGAAGTGATCAAGACAATTGTTTTCCCTTGCTGGGAATGAGTGACCCGGCATCAAACTGTGCATCGATAACATGTTCACATAGTTTAATCTATTATTACGTTCCTGACTTTGCTCTGTTTCTTTAGCGACAATATTTATATTAATGTCCCCAGTTAATATAATATTTTTAAAAGATTTTAAAGTTTCCAGATGGGAATTTAATGAATTGATGAACTGTTCAGCGTTTATGTTTGATGGCGAACGATATATGCCCAGAATAACAGTAGTTCCAATACTTATTTGAATACATGAAGCATGACATAATTTAATTTCTTTTGCTTTTGTGCAAACAATATTTTTATTTAAGTATACCACAACCCCATCATTCTGATTGAGGTGATGAGTCATGGCGTGCATATTATAATTAGAAAGGTTTGGAATTGTTTTACTAGGATTAATTCTACATTCGGTTAGTATAATTATGTCAGGGGCAAAGTTTAATACATTTAAGGCAACATTCAAATCGCATATATTACTATAAACACTTCTAATGTTTTGTGATATGATAGTTCAGTCGTTTTCTTTAATGGGTATATACTGGTTAAGGTCTTCAATATCACATTGCATTGCTCTACTAACTTTCAGAGATCGTCTATTTCATTCTGAGTAGTAAGAGACCTATCCATAACAATGTGATAAATTTAGTAAGCCAAGTATGTAGAGTATGTAAGTTATATATATAGTAGTATAATATATAGATATTTTTGTATACAATATTGTTTTAATAAAGTTAAAAAGAATACGCGTGCTTCTGTTGTGAATGGTTTTAACATATACTTTTGTAGTCAGAAAATATATGGTTATTAGGTGGTGTGTATGTGTGAATGAATTTGACGTTAAGGATTTTTCTCATAATGTTCGTAAATAGTTTTTCTTGTAAAATTTCTTACATTGAATATAGCGGCAGTTTATTATATCCATTATAAACTAAAATTTATCACTTGTTCACTCAATGGTGAAATGGATGGTTGGTGTATTATTTTATGGTTATAAAAACCATTTGCGCATATTTTACATCTCGCTCTAGTATAAAGCATTTTTCTCGTTTCGTCTCGCGATTAATTCTCATCTCGCCCACAAACCCGTTGAATATCTCGATAGACTATTGTTACAAATAAAAATCGTTTAATTTCGGAAACGGTTTCGGTGCGCTGTTCCAATGCATAGACATGGTCCTGTTTCTAAGTAAAGGCTATATTTGTGGAGTTCTAATAAAACGATTGATTTCAAAAACAAATTTATAAATTATATAAAATATACTTTTAAGACATAAGTGAAATATATATCAAAAAGAAGTAATTAATCATACAATAATAAATTTAACAACATTTTATCAATATATGTTATATCGATACAATATCGATATCTTACTGTGACAGATAACAATTTCCCGCCTAAAATAGTAATAATAAACAAAAGAAGTCCGTGACAGTTACGAAGTGTATGCTGCCAGTGCTATTGTCCACAGATATTTGCTAACAATAGATATATAGGAAAATATTTTATGCACATGAGTATAACATGACAAAAATTCGAGATCTATATTCGAATACCTAATATATAAATTAGAAAAATATATAAAATGAAAAACAATTAAAACCACTTCTTCTTCGAAAAAGCCGTTAAGTTTTAAAAAGATTTTAAAAGAAATATTCATAACTTTCGATCATTCTCATTTTCTCATTATAAATGTCTGTGAAACAGGTATTTATTCACTTCGTAGTAACAAGATTGAATATCTAAGGAATGTAAAAGGTATAATTTTGTCATCCTTTTATATATAAAGGTGATGTGTTATTTACTAACTATTGCTGCTAAATTGAGAAGAGGCTTTATTAAATTTTACAAATGAGAACAAAATCGGTGAATATCTTAGCAGACTTGAAAGGTATATTAGTCAAACATTTATGGATTTGGACTCTTTCATGTTCGAGTTGACCCAGATTTATCTTTCAACCCCATCGATAGTATAATCGCTGGTATTTTTTTTTCCACTACAATCAACTACAAACGATTCGGTTCAAGAATCAACTATTCATTTTAAGTATCGGGGGATATAACCGGGGCATGAGTTTTTTTCGTTGTCCTCCAATTTTTTTAGAACAAACGAAAAAAATCAACTACATACGAATATCTATAAGAATTAAAAAGAAAAAAATCGATTTTCAAAAGTCGGGTGCCAAGTTCACACACAGCCTCGTTGGGTGGTAAACATTTGTACTTGTGGTCGATTGACCGAACATTAATAAAGTTATCTCGCGAGTTTGATATTTTAAATTATCTCTTGAACAATGCAACAAAAAACAAACTGTATAAAACAAATTTTATCTGAAAAAAAAATTCCTTGGTAATAAGAAATTTATTTCTAAATAGATTGATTAATTGCTGTATATGAAAAAAACCGTCTAATAGAAATATCACTCAATATACTACGACACGGTCGCGGTTCCATACCTATGTCGTATTATCTCTTTACCAATATTCGTCCAAATTATATGCAGTAAAAGGGAAAAGGCTTTTGTTTTAAACACTTGAGACGATAAGTTTACGTATTTTGATAAAAAAAATCATAATTGTTGATTATATGACCAATAAACATGACCTAACGATTCAAATTATTTTTTTAATTTAAAAATTACTTTTTGTGGCTTAAATATAAAAGTTAGCCATATGCTGTCGCTGATTTTTTTTTCGGAATTATCAAGTTTACAACTTTTCTTTAGAACTCAATCATACGTCTCCCATCGTTAGGGCAGCGTTCGTAAGAAACCTTTTCGTTCGACCATTTTTTCACCGACTTACTTTGCAAATCCCACTACCACGAAAAAGTCTTTTCATTTTTCGGGTTAATATCTAGTCTCTGACATTCACAAATGATGTGGCTCCGTATTGGTAAATGAATCTTCAAAATAGGTTAGGTAGATCCAGAGATTACCCCCTACAACCTCACAAACTTTACCTCTTTATAATATTAGTTTAGATATTGTGGATTCTAAACAGTATTTTTAACATTATTTGGAGTCATCCTGTAATTATGTACTATAATATTCAAATTTTTGGATTACTCTTTCATGCCGTCTAGAACGTTCTTTTATTCTTGTATTGCTGTAGGAATAAGTTCTGAACGCTTCCTAACATGTACATTTTTATGGCTTTTACTTTTATTATTAGGGTATATATGGAGCTAACCTTACATTTTTCTTAAGCAATTGAATTCTCGAGATTAGTTTTTCTACGACGCAGTATCTCTAAGTCTCAAACTTATTATTATTGAATTGGTTCCTTAAGACCATTTCCATTAGCTGAACTGATGTCAAAACCGTTGAACTCCTAACCGCGCAATGGATGTATCTGTTATTAGTCAAGAGTAAAAGGGACAATTAACCATGCTCATCAATATAAGAAGCAAGTTTGATCAATTTCACATTTTTCCAAAAAAAAAAAAATCAATTTATCCGTAACGTATATGCCGAGATGAGATTGAGAGGAGGCTTTATTGAAGTTTACACATGAGAACAAAATCGTTGAATATCTTAGCAGACTTGAAAGGTATATTAGTCAGACATTTATGAATTTGGACTCTTTCATGGCGTCATCTTCTTCTTTAACGCCCTTAATTGTTGGCGGAATAATTTCTGAACGACTCCCAACATTTACATTTGCGAGATTGAGTGTACAAGAAATGTAAAAGATATAGTTTTCAACTTAAAAAAAAATTAATAATTATGAATTCTTGAAGATCGTTTTCGATCAATACAACGTCATTGTCAGTCGCCACTACTGACATCAAAACCGTTGACGTTGGACGTGGAGAATGTGGATGTATCTGTTCTTAGTCAAGAGTAAAAGAGACAACTAGCCATGCTTGCAAAAATAAGAAGCAATTGAGGAAAGGAGTATTGTGGTGAGACTTTTCAATAGCCACCAGTTGACCACTTTTCACCAGTTGTACCACTTTTCATCACTTTTTACCAGGATTGCTAGATTTCGCAAATACGATACCAATTTTTTGGCGTTAAGGATTTCTCTCATTGTGGTTGTAAACAGTTTTTCTTGTAAAATTTCTTACATCGAATATACCGGCAATTTATTATATCCATTATAAACTAAAATTACACTTGTTCACTCAAAGGTGAAATGGATGGTTGGTGTATTATTTTATGGTTATAAAAACCATTTGCGCATATTTTACATCTCGCTCTAGCGTTAAGCATTTTTCTCGTTTCGTCTCGCGATTAATTCTCATCTCGCCCACAAGCCCGTTGAATATCTCGATAGACTATTGTTACAAATAAAAATCTTTTAATTTTGTAAACGGTTTTCGGTGCGCTGTTCCAGTGCATAGACATGGTCCTGTTTCTAAGTAAAGGCTATATTTGTGGAGTTCTAATAAAACGACTGATTTCAAAAACAAACAAAACAAACAAATTTATAAATTATATGAAATATACTTTTAAGACAGAAATTAAATAGCAATTAAAAAGAAGAAAGAATTAATCACAAAATAACGAATTTAACTACATTTTATCAATACACGAAAGAAAAAAATCAAATTGGCTACGCGATATGACTTTCGGTCGATCATATTTTCTCATTACGAGACCCATTATTATCTCATCCACAATTATCCAAGGAGAACTCATCGGTTCCGGCTGAATAGTCTTGTACCAAATATGAAAGTTCATATTGGACCTTTCATTGAAATAAGTTTTCCATAATTCCAAACAACGATTCTTAGAAAAAATAAATAAACACTCGCTATAGAATGGTTTTGTTTTTACTATTAAGCCAGCTGTACGTGCATGTTTTTTGCAAGCTCATCTATCAAATCGTTCTCCCTTATGCCACTATGAGATGGGATCCATTGTAGAAATACACATTTATTTGGATGTTTAGTTCCAAAATTAACTTTATTATTTCATAAGCTACGGGGGTACCTCGAATTTTCGAGGTATAGGTAAGATAGCATGAAATCGGATAAATTATTTAATAAAGTAGCAATTGAATTGAGCTTATATGATTTATTTTTTAAATAAAATTTATGGCCCAAATATTCCCTACGAAGAAATGGAGGTTGTAATGAAAGCTCACTTTCCATTACATGGATAGAAGTACTTTTGATAAAACCACCGTATAGTCCATACGTATAGTCTGATTTTGAGTCCAGTCAATTTTTTTAAGATTTGTCTGAGAACTGTCTCCATAAAGAAAGCTCGTGTAATCTGAGCGACTACGGACCATTGAAATATATATCCTACGTAGGTGCTTGGGATGAATTCTCCAACCTGAACCAACCAAAACTTTGTATATAGTTAAAAACCTAATGCATTTATCTTTAATCTCGCTAACATGTTTAGCCCAACTAAGAGACCGATCTAGCCATATCACTAAATATTTAACGTGTTCCACTGCGTCCAAAATTATATTATTTACTTCAAGTTCAACTACACTTCTAAATGGACGTTTTTTAAATATACAAACCTTATATTTGGTTGAGGACAGATTCAAACCAGAACTAGACTGAGAACAAGATCGCTGAATATCTTAGCAGACTTGAAAGGTATATTAGTCAAACATTTATGGATTAGCACTCTTTCATGGCGTCTAGAACGTTCTTTAACGCCCTTGATTGGGACCAGTGTCAAGCCAGCAGGTCTCTTGCCATCGGAGAGACTGAGACCTGGTGGTTCCAATAAGCATGGGACATTCGCCGAAACCTAAGCCCTCCGGACAATGTCGTTTAGGCTGTGGTGTCGGGGAAATCTCTTCGAGCATCGCCCGCAACTCAATGCGTGATGACCGTTGGCACCCACCGTGGACCCGGAGATGCATCGGTGATGGTGTGGTTGACAAACATCGCAGTCTAGGCGGAGAGCCACAACCACATGCAAAGATTCATTATCAAGAAGAGTCCCAAAGTAGAGGGAAGGCAAATCCTGCAACCAAGCTCCAGACTCTGCCCTTGACACCGCTCTGAGTCTGGCCAGATCCACTCCCCCAGCCGCACTGACAAATCTGTCGAGCTCAACAAAACACATTCTCAACAGAACCTAGGCTACATGCGCAGAGATCCTAGTGAGACGGTTCTGAGCAAGTAAAAGGAGACATCCCCCGACTTAAATTGACCTTGGGATAAATAGGTGTACCCAGAAGATTAAATAATAATAATAATTTATTTATTCAAGTAACAAGACTCAAATACACACAAAATTGCAAAAAAATCAAGTAAAATAAACACTACCATCTACTACTTTTACAATTTACAGGTCCAGCTGAAACTTTACAACAGCGGTTTATAAATATACAGTCAAGTCTGTTAACAACCGTTCTTAGAATTTTGTGTGAGCTGGCCCGCACCCTGTGAACCAAGGATGCACACTTTTCACATTAATGCGTAAAAACAGTCTATATTCTCTTCAGCAAACATCCCTGAAGCACTACAGAAGCGAGGCAACTCCATCAGTAATCTAAAGGTGTTACTGTACTGGACACGAAAAGCATTGTATGATTTTAGTTTATAATTAGCCCACAAACAACATGTATAAAAAAGGTACAGTAAGTGCGGAGTAATGTTTTTTTACAGCCCTTGACGCACGCGCAAATCTTCTGACAAGCATGTTAGCTTTTATTGACAATGCTCTCCTCTCCCTTTCAATGTTATTATCATCCTTGAGACTGGTGGTTAGTATGTGTCCAAGGTATTTAAATTGGAAACCTGAGTCAAGCTCATTTTATTAATTTTTACCGAAGTTAATATTTTTTTTATTATCATTTTATTATTATTAAAGGTTTAACGAGACAGTTACTTGAGGCCAGGTAGAATGGAAGAGAAAAGAGAGAAGTTATTATAGGGGCCGGTTCCATATTGAAAAAACTCGCACTTATCGAGTAAATCTATAACCTAAGTCTTTAAAGAGGGGAATCAAAGTAAGGATATCTTGCCTCACGTCTTCTAGCTTTCCCCCAATAGTACCCTCATCTGGGTACCATTTATTAAGAGATTTTAAAGACAAGATTGCCTTGTGGATTGCAAGGCTGAAAGTAAGTGATCTAACTTGGGCTTGGGCTGTGCATCAACTTGGGAAAGTATTAGGGAATTCTCGAAGAAGAGCTGAAAAGGGAACTGATAAACCTGTTGAAGAAATGGGTTAAGAGAAGGAATGTGGGTTAAGTTAGTTTACTTCATAAATTAATAATAATAATTTCAGACTCGACGACGACTCGCGACATTTAAAGTTGTACGTTTATCCTATTTTTAATATTTTTTGGAGTCACCATTTAACTGTAAATATTTGTTACGAGTATTTGTATATCTGGGAACAAGATCGTTGAATATCTTAGAAATCATAAAAGGTATATTAGTCAAACATTTATGGATTTGGACTTTTTCATGTTCGAGTTGACCCAAATTTATCATGCAAACTAATAAATAATAAGGCTGTATATTTTCGATTGCCATGATATAAAAATATATTCTGGATTCCAAACAGTATTTTTAACATTATTTGGAGTCATCGTGTAATAATGTACTATAATATTCAAACATTGGTGGATTTGAACTCTTTCATGCCGTCTAGAACGTTTTTTTATTCTTGTATTGTTGGCGGAATAATTTCTGAACGTCTCCCAACATTAACATTTGCGAGATTGAGTATATAATAAATGTAAAAGATATGTTTTCAACTTTAAAAAAATATGTTTTTAATTATGAATTATTGAAGATCGCTTTCGATCAATACAACACCATTGACAGTCGCCACTACTGACATCAAAACCGTTGAAGTTATCACACGCGATGGACGTGTAAAATGTCAAAGTGTCTGTTCTTAGTCAAGAGAGACAACTAGCCAAAATAAGAAGCTATTGAAGAAAGAAGTATTGTGGTATGGAGCTAACTATGTAAAGTTATATTTCTGTTAAGCAATTGAATTCTCGAGGTTTATTTTTCTACATTGCAGTATCTTTGTTCCGTACTTATTATTATTGAGCGAAATGGTTCCTCAAGACCAATATCATGAGCTACCGCTGATGTCAAAACCGTTGAATTTCTAACCGCGCAACGGATGTATCTGCTATTAGTCAAGAGTAAAAGAGACAACTAGCCATGCTCACCAAAATAAGAAGCAAGTTTGGTCAATTTCACATTTTCCCCAAAAAAAATAATCAATTTACCCGAAGCATATATGACTTCATATGTGTATATGTGTATAACTGACTGTTTCTAAAATGCTGTTGATGGTAGACTTGACTTATGCGTTTTTCTTCAAACATCTCGTCCGTTGAAAATCGTACGTTATTTAACGTTGTAAATTGGGGCGGAAACTTCGAAAATTAAAAGAATAATAATAATCGTTTTGTTGTTTTTAAGAATTTTTGCTCGTAAAACGATGGACATTTTATATGTGACGGTTTTATGTTATACTATTGCTGCTAAATTGAGAAGAGGCTTTATTGAATTTTACAAATAAGAACAAAATCGGTGAATATCTTAGCAGACTTGAAAGGTATATTAGTCAAACATTTATGGATTTGGACTCTTTCATGTTCGAGTTGACCCAGATTTATCTTTCAACCCCATCGATAGTATAATCGCTGGTATTTTTTTTCCACTACAATCAACTACAAACAATTCGGTTCAAGAATCAACTATTCATTTTAAGTCTCCCCCGACATAACCGGTGGATGAGTTTTTTTCGATGTCCTCCAATTTTTTTTAGAACAAACGAAAAAAATCAACTACATACGAATATCTATAAGAATTAAAAAGAAAAAAATCGATTTTCAAAAGTCGGGTGCCAAGTTCACACACCCTCGTTGGGTGGTTAACATTTATACTTGTGATCGATTGACCGAACATTAATAAAGTTAATAAACGGAATAAAATTTCCTTGGTAATAAGAAATTTATTTCTAAATAGATTGATTAATTGCTGTATATGAAAAAAACCGTCTAATAGAAATATCACTCAATATATTACGACACGGTCGCGGTTCCATACGTATGTCATATTATCTCTTTACCAATATTCGTCCAAATTATATGCAGTAAAAGGGAAAAGGCTTTTGTTTTAAACACTTGAGACGATAAGTTTACGTATTTTGATAAAAAATCATAATTGTTGATTATATGACCAATAAACATGACCTAACGATTCAAATTATTTTTTTAACTTAAAAACTACTTTTTGTGGCTTAAATATAAAAGTTAGCCATATGCTGTCGCTGACTTTTTTTGTCGGCATTACCAAGTTTACAACTTTTCTTTAGAACTCAATCATACGTCTCCCATCGTAAAGGCAGCGTTCGTAAGAAACCTTTTCGTTCGACCATTTTTTCACCGACTTACTTTGCAAATCCCACTACCACGAAAAAGTCTTTTCATTTTTCGGGTTAATATCTAGCCTATGACATTCACAAATGATGTGGCTCCGTATTGGTAAATGAATCTTCAAAATAGGTTAGGTAGATCCAGAGATTACCCCCTACAACCTCACAAACTTTACCTCTTTATAATATTAGTTTAGATATTGTGGATTCTAAACAGTATTTTTAACATTATTTGGAGTCATCCTGTAATTATGTACTATAATATTCAAATTTTTGGATTACTCTTTCATGCCGTCTAGAACGTTCTTTTATTCTTGTATTGCTGTAGGAATAAGTTCTGAACGCTTCCTAACATGTACATTTTTATGGCTTTTTTTTATTATTACATTTTTCTTAAGCAATTGAATTCTCGAGATTAGTTTTTCTACGACGCAGTATCTCTATGTCTCAAACTTATTATTATTGAATTGGTTCCTCAAGACCATTGCCATTAGCTACCACTGATGTCAAAACCGTTGAACTCCTAACCGCGCAATGGATGTATCTGTTATTAGTCAAGAGTAAAAGAGACAATTAACCATGCTCATCAATATAAGAAGCAAGTTTGATCAATTTCACATTTTTCCAAAAAAAAATAAATCAATTTACCCGTAGCATATATGCCGAGGGGAGATTGAGAGGAGGCTTTATTGAAGTTTACACATGAGAACAAAATCGTTGAATATCTTACCAGACTTGAAAGGTATATTAGTCAAACATTTATGAATTTGGACTCTTTCATGGCGTCTAGAACGTTCTTTAACGCCCTTAATTGTTGGCGGAATAATTTCTGAACGACTCCCAATATTTACATTTGCGAGATTGAGTATATAAGAAATGTAAAAGATATAGTTTTCAACTTTAAAAAAATTTCTTTTTAATTATTAATTATTGAAGATCGCTTTCGATCAATACAACACCATTGACAGTCGCCACTACTGACATCTAAACCGTTGAAGTTATCACACGCGATGGACGCGTAGAATGTGGATGTATCTGTTCTAAGTCAAGAGTAAAAGAGACAACTAGCCATGCTTGCCAAAATAAGAAGCAATTGAGGAAAGGAGTATTGTGGCGAGACTTTTCAATAGCCACTTTTCACCAGTTCCACCACTTTTCATCACTTTTCACCAGGATTGCTAGATTTTTCTCATAGTGATCGTAAACAGTTTAACTTGTGATGTTTCTTACATTAAATATACCGGCAATTTATTATGTCCATTATAAACTATAATGAAACTTGTTCACTCATGGTGAAGTGGATGGTTGGTGTATTATTTTATGGGTATTAAAACCATTTGTGCAAGTTATGTTTCTCATTATAGAGTTAGGGAATAGAGAGTGCACCTGTGTCTCAAAAACTATAATATCTCCTGCGTAGTTGGCTATTCTCTCTTGAGATTGACCGTCGTGGCAAAAATCGGTCTTGAGGACATTATTATTATTATTATTTCTCATTCTAGCATAAGCATTTTTTTCGTTTCATCTCACGATTCTTATCTCACTCACAAGTCTGTTGAATACCTCGATGACTATTTTGACATATAAATCGTGTAATTTTGGAAACGGTTTTCAAACGTATAAGATAAATTCCGTCACTCGACTCTGACGTACTCATATCTCTGTACGACCGCGCGCTCAAATGTCACGCTTGATTTATTCGCCATCGACCTTGAATACGATGAAACGAACGATGATTACTTAATCATCATCACCAAGTACAATAGAACGAGACGTGTGTAAAGTAACTTGCGTCACTTCACGCGGCTCAATATTGTCTAATCAATTGAAACTGTCCAGTGAATTCGATCTTTCTAGAATTTTGTTTGGTCGACGTGAGCAGATTTTATCGTTCGTTTATGCACAGCCGCTTTATAAGGCCTTCCCGCTCTAGCTTACGGTATTTCGTGTAGTCTTTTTTTTTTTTTATATTCTCCGGGAGGGCAAATGACTCTACTCCACCTGTTGGTAAGTGGTAGTAGAGTCCAAACGCGACGACGGCCAGTACAGACGGGAAAAACGTTCTGCACTAGCCGCCTTCGCCTTGCCGGCCCGCAAGATGCCTCTTCACGCCTCGTTTGAAGGAACCCGGGTTGTAAGAGGAGGGGAACACGTGAGCTGGTAAGGAATTCCATTTTTTGGAAGTGCGACAAAGAAAGGAGTTGCCAAATTTCTTTGTTCGCGATGGAATTGATGTCACAGTTAGGCGGTGACATCGAGAACCAGCTCGCGTGGACTTAAGAAGGAAGGGGGAAGCAGGAATTAGAGAGAATAATTCCTCAAAGCACTCGCCGTGATACAGTCGATAGAATAAGTCGTCGTCGTGAGATAGCGCTCAGTGCTGCTATCTCACGACGCATTTGTAAAGGTTCAAGGGTGTTTGTGACCTTTACGTCGCCAATAATGCGTACGGCACGTCGCTGCAACCGGTCCAAGGCCTCAAGTAGGTACTTAGCGGAGCCATCCCAAAGGTGCGAGCAATATTCCACGCAAGACCGTACCTGTGTTTTGTACAGCAGGCACAGTTGTTGTGGCCTGAAAAAGCGCCGCACCTTGTTCAGAACTCCGAGTTTCCGTGAAGCTGTTTTTATAACAGCCTCGATGTAATCCCTTGGACTAAGGTCGCAGCGAACGTCAATCCCCAGCATGGCGATTTTGCTTTGCATCACCAGCGGAGTACCACAGAGGGAGGGAAGAGGGGAAAATGTTGACTTTTTACCTGTGTTTTCTTGGCATTAAACTCAACAAGATTATCAGAGCCCCATTTGGCGATGAGCTCTAACGTCCTATCGAGTTCAATGACAAGATTCTTCCGCCTCTCCTCAAATTCCGCTCGCCCAGCCACTGCGCGTCCGTGGTATCCACCATGCACTGTACTATCGTCTGCATAGCAATGTATGTTCCCAAGAGAGAGCATATCATTGATATGCAAAAGAAAGAGTGTGGGAGATAGCACAGATCCCTGGGGGACCCCAGCATTCACTACATAGAATTGTGAAGCGCAACCATCAACTAAAACACGAAGGCTACGCTTGTGTAGGAAGCTGGCAATCCAGGTGCATAGCTGAGCAGGCAGACCATATGCCGGCAGCTTGGAGAGAAGACTTCTGTGCCAGACCCTGTCGAAAGCCTTGGAGATATCGAGGCTGACAACCAACGATTCTCCATGCTTGTCGATAGCTTCACCCCAGAGGTGCGTTACGTACGCTAGAAGATCACCTGTGGACCGTTTTGGTCGAAACCCGTATTGACGATCATTAATTAAAGAGTGATCTTCTAGGTAATGGATCAGTTGGTTGTTTAAAATCCGTTCCATCACCTTACAAAGTACTGAGGTGATAGCTATTGGCCGATAATTTGCCGGGTCAGACCGATCCCCTTTTTTGGGAACCGTTTGCACATTAGCTCTTCTCCAAGCCTCTGGCACACTTCCCGAAGAGAGAGAAAGTTGGAACAGGCGCGTTAACACAGGAGACAGCTCCGCTGCGCACTTCTTCAGCACTATGGCTGGTATTCCATCGGGACCGCTAGCTTTCCGTACATCAAGTGATTGCAGCTCCGCACGCACATCACGTTGCCTGATTTTAATGTCAGGCATCGTATGGCCACATGCAGGTATTGTAGGTGGCAGTGCACTACAATCATCGATGACGGAATTGTCGGCAAAGAGTTTAGCCAGGAGATCAGCTTGCTCTTGCGGACTGTGAGCTAGCGATCCGTCCGGATTTCTGAGCGGTGGCAGCGAAGGTTGGCAGAAATTGTTTTGCACAGACTTGGTCAGACGCCAGAAGCTACGGGAGCCCCTAGGATGCGAAACAAGGTCATGACCAATCTGTACAATGCGCTGTGCATCCGCTCTCGTGTATGCCTTTCTACAGGACTTGGAATTTTTATTATAGTTTGCTTTCAGTGAGTCAATGTTAGATGCCCCGCTAATGCAGCCGTTGATCCACTTGCGATATGCCGCCTGCTTAGCTGATACAGCATCGGCACATTCACGAGTGAACCAACGGTTACGCGTACTCCTACTGACGAGATCTGAGCTAGGAATGTAGTATTCCATTCCCAGCATGATCTCGCCAGCAACAGCAGCGGCACCAGCTGTCGGGTCATTCCCACTGAAGCAACGTTCCTTCCAAGGGACCGACGCATAGTAATCGCGCATACCGTCCCAATCCGCCGACTTATAGTGCCAAACGCGACGTTTGCATACCGCTAGTGGCGGCAGCTTGGCCTGTGGCTCTCTGGTAGAAATAAGGCTGTGATCCGAAGAGCCAAGAGGAGCCTGAACCACAACCTGATATTCCACCGGGTGAGAAGTCAGCAGAAGGTCCAGTAGAGAAGGTGCTTGCCCATCAATGTCTGGGATTCTGGTGGGCTGATCAACCAGTTGGGTCAAGTCATGTGTGAGAGCAAAAGCATGAGCAGTCCTTCCAGCATGGTCAGTTTTGAGGGATTTCAACCAGGATTCGTGGTGAGCATTAAAATCCCCCAAAAACACCAATTCCGCGTTAGGAAATTGCTCTTGCGCAGCATCTGCCACCCGACTAAGATGGTCAAATAATCGGCTTGTCTCCAAGTCACCATTGTGGGATCTGTAGAGGCACACGTAGACTCGGCTCTGACGAACCAGGTCTACACGTACCACCAACATGGAGAAGGAGGGGTCCTCCAAGCAGCGCAGTCGGTGACAGCAAACATCCGTCCTGACGAACAAGCATACTCCGGCTTTCGCTTTGAAGGATTCTTCAAGCGTGTAGCCGGGATAATTAAGGTAGCTGGTATCGGCAGGACGGAGAATTTGCGTCTCCGTGAGAAACAACATTGCTGGCCGTGCTGTCTCGAGATGGTGGTGGACAGCGTTGAGGTTAGTGTGGAGTCCTCGGATGTTAGAGAACTCGACCTCAAACAGCGAGGGTATGGTGGGGGTGTGCACCGCTGTACTGTTTAATTTTGGAAACGGTTTCGGTGCGCTGTTCCAATGCATGGAAATGGTCTTGTTTCTAAGTAAAGGCTATATTTGTGGAGTTCTAATAAAACGACTGATTTCAAAAACAAACAAAACAAAAAAAAATTATAAATTAATTAAAATATACTTTTAAGACAGAAATTAAATAGCAATTAAAAAGAATTAATTAATCACAAAATAACGAATTTAACAACATTTTCTCAATACAGTAAAGAAATGGAGCTAACTATGTAACCTTATATTTCTGTTAAGCAATTAAATTCTAAGGTTTATTTTTCTACAATGCGGTATCTCTATGTCTCATACTTATTATTATTGAGCGAAATGGTTCCTCAAGACCATTGTCATGAGCTACCGCTGGTGTCAAAACCGTTGAATTCCTAACCACGCAATGGATGTATCTGTTTTTAGTCAAGAGTAAAAGAGACAACTAGCCATGCTCACCAAAATAAGAAGCAAGTTTGGTCAATTTCACATTTTTCCCAAAAAAAAAACAATTTACCCGTAGCATAAATTACTTCATACGTGTATTTGTGTATAACATACTCTTTGTTTCTAAAATGCTGTTGATGGAAGACTTGACGTATGCGTTTTTCTTCAAACATCTCGTCTGTTAAAAATCGTACGTTATTTAACGTTGTAAATTGGGGCGGAGACTTCGAAAATTAAAAGAATAATTATAATCGTTTTGTGGTTTTTAAGAATTTTTGCTCGTGAAACGATGGACATTTTATATGTGACGGTTTTATGTTATACTATTGCTGCTAAATTGAGAAGAGGCTTTATTGAATTTTACAAATGAGAACAAAATCGGTGAATATCTTAGCAGTCTTGAAAGGAATATTAGTCAAACATTTATGGATTTGGACTCTTTCATGTTCGAGTTGACCCAGATTTATCATTCAACCCCATCGATAGTATAATCGCTGGTATTTTTTTTCCACTTCAATCAACTACAAACTATTCGGTTCAAGAATCGACTATTCATTTTAAGTATCCCCCGACAAAACCGGGGGATGAGTTTTTTCGATGTCCTCCAATTTTTTTTAGAACAAACGAAAAATATCAACTACATACGAATATCTATAAGAATTAAAAAGAAAAAAATCGATTTTCAAAAGTCGGGTGCCAAGTTCACACACGTTGTCACGTTGGGTGGTTAACATTTGTACTTGTGATCGATTGACCGAACATTAATAAAGTTATCTCGCGAGTTTGATATTTTAAATTATCTCTTGAACAAGGCAACCAAAAACAAACTATATAAAACAAATTTTAGCTGAAAAAAAAATTCCTTGGTAATAAGGAATTTATTTCTAAATAGATTGATTGAATAACTTGACCTAACGATTTAAATTATTTTTTTAATTTAACAACTACTTTTTGTGACTTAAATATAAAAGTTAGCCATATGCTGTCCCTGTCTTTTATCAAGATGGCATTATCAAGTTTACAACTTTTCTCTTGAACTCAATCATACGTCTCCCATCGTTAGGGCAGCGTACGTAATAAACTTTTTCGTTCGACCGTTTTTTCACCGACTTATTTTGCAAACACCTCTACCACGAAAAAAGTCTTTTCATTTTCTGGGTTAATATCTAGCCTATGACATTCACAAATGATGTGGCTCCGTATTGGTAAATGAATCTTCAAAATCGGTTAGGTAGAGCCAGAGATTACCCCCTACAACCTCATAAACTTTACCTCTTTATAATATTAGTTTAGATATTGTGGATTCTAAACAGTATTTTTAACATTATTTGGAGTCATCGTGTAATTATGTACTATAATATTCAAACATTTGGAATTGGACTCTTTCATGCCGTCTAGAACGTTCTTTTATTCTTGTATTGTTGTAGGAATAAGTTCTGAACGCGTCCTAACATGTACATTTTTATGGCTTTTACTTTTATTATTAGGGTATATATGGAGCTAACCTTACATTTTTCTTAAGCAATTGATTTCCCGAGGTTAGTTTTTCTACGACGCAGTATCTCTATGTCTCAAACTTATTATTATTGAATTGGTTCCTTAAGACCATTGCCATTAGCTACCACTGATGTCAAAACCGTTGAACTCCTGACCGCGCAATGGATGTATCTGTTATTAGTCAAGAGTAAAAGAGACAACTAGCCATGCTCGCTAAAATAAGAAGCAATTTGGTCAATTTCACATTTTTCCCAAAAAAAAAAAAAAAATCAATTTACCCGATGCATAAATTACTTAACACGTGTATGTGTGTATAACTATAATGTGAGTCACATTATAGTTATACACATTTACCCGGAGCATATATGACTTCATATGTGTATATGTGTATAACTGACTGTTGCTAAAATGCTTTTGATGGTAGACTTGACGTATGTGTTTTTCTTCAAACATCTCGTCCGTTGAAAATCGTACGTTATTTAACGTTGTAAATTGGTGCGGAAACTTCGAAAATTAAAAGAATAATAATAATCGTTTTGTTGTTTTTAAGAATTTTTGCTCGTGAAACGATGGACATTTTATATGTGACGGTTTTATGTTATACTATTGCTGCTAAATTGAGAAGAGGCTTTATTTAATTTTACAAATGAGAACAAAATCGGTGAATATCTTAGCAGACTTGAAAGGTATATTAGTCAAACATTTATGAATTTGGACTCTTTCACGGCGTCTAGAACGTTCTTTAACGCCCTTAATTGTTGGCGGAATAATTTCTGAACGACTCCCAACATTTACATTTGCGAGATTGAGTATATAAGAAATGTAAAAGATATAGTTTTCAACTTAAAAAAATTATGTTTTTAATTATTAATTGTTTATTGAAGATCGCTTTCGATCAATACAACACCATTGTCAGTCGCCACTACTGACACCAAAACCGTTGAAGTTATCACACCCGATGGACGTGTAGAATGTGGATGTATCTGTTCTTAGTCGATAGTAAAAGAGACAACTAGCCATGCTTGCCAAGATAAGAAGCAATTGAGGAAAGGAGTATTGTGGTGAGACTTTTTAATAGCCACCAGTTGACCAGTTTTCACCAGTTCCACCACTTTTTACCAGGATTGCTAGATTTTGCAAATACGATACCAATTTTTTGGCGTTAAGGATTTCTCTCATTGTGGTTGTAAAAAGTTTTTCTTGTAATATATCTTACGTTGAATATACCGGTAAATTTATATGTCCATTATAAACTATAATTACACTTGTTCGCTCAATGGTGAAATGGATGGTTGGTGTATTATTTTATGGTTATAAAAACCATTTGCACATATCTTACATCTCGCTCTAGCATAAAGCATTTTTCTCGTTTCGTCTCGCGATTAGTTCTCATCTCGCCCACAAGCCCGTTGAATATCTCGGTTACAAATAAAAATCGTTTAATTTTGGAAACGGTTTCGGTGCGCTGTTCCAATGCATAGACATGGTCCTGTTTCTAAGTAAAGGCTATATTTGTGGAGTTCTAATAAAACGATTGATTTCAAAAACAAATTTATAAATAATATAAAATATACTTTTAAGACATAAGTGAAATATATATCAAAAAGAAGTAATTAATCATAAAATAATAAATTTAACAACATTTTATCAATATATGTTATATCGATACAATATCGATATCTTACTGTGACAGATAACAATTTCCCGCCTAAAATAGTAATAATAAACAAAAGAAGTCCGTGACAGTTGCGAAGTGTATGCTGCCAGTGCTATTGTCCACAAATATTTGCTAACAATAGATATATAGGAAAATATTTTATGCACATGAATATAACATGACAAAAATTCGAAATCTATATTCGAATACCTAATATATAAATTAGAAAAATATATAAAATGAATTACAACACTAAAACCACTTCTTCGACAAAGCCGTTAATTTTAACTATTTTAAAAGAAATGTATATGACTTTCGATCGTTCTCATTAGGAGTCAAATCTTTGCATACTACGAATGTCTGTGAAACAGGTATTTATTCACTTCGTAGTAACAAGATTGAATATCTAAGGAACGTAAAAGATATAATTTTTTCATCCTTTTATATATAAAGGTGATGTGTTATTTACTAACTATTGCTGCTAAATTGAGAGGAGGCTTTATTGAAGTTTACAACTGAGAACAAGATCGTTGAATTATAGTCAAACATTTATGGATTTTGATTTGATTTGGATTTGGACTCTTTCGTGGCGTCTAGAACTTTCTTTATTCTTGTATTGTTGTAGGAATAATTTCTGAACGTCTCGTAACATGTACATTTATGGTTTTACTTTCTTGGGAGTATTCATTAGGGTTTATATGGAGCTAACTATGTAACCTTATATTTCTCTTAAGCGATTGAATTCTCGAGGTTAGTTTTTCTATGACGCAGTATCTCTATCTCATAATTATTGAGCAAAATGGTTTCTCAAGACCATTGTCATTCGCTACTACTGATATCAAAACCGTTAAATTCCTGACCGCGCAATGGATATATTTGTTCTTAATCAAGAGTAAAAGAGACAACTAGCCATGCTCACCAAAATAAGAAGCAAGTTTGACGTATTTCGCTGTTTCCAAAATTTTTAGTTCTTCAGCAATCGGTATATGTCGAAATCACTTTTTCACGAATTCACGGCTGACGAAAATCTAACGTTATTTACATCTGCAAGATTTACTAACTAAGAAATAATGAAGTCATTCATTTTAAGCTATTTTAAAAGAAATATTCGTCGTATTCGGTCTGTCTTGTTTTCTCGTTAGGAGCCAAACCTTTGCACACTATGGCTGTCTGTGGAACAGGTATTTATTACGCAGCTATATTCAGTTGTCGGACTATCATCTCTAAATTACCGTTTGACGGGACGCGTTGTACTTTCCCTTTTCCGTTGTAACAATTTTTTTGAGTCTATGTCGCTAATCGTTGCAGGTTTATATCTGGGGACAAGATCGTTGAATATCTTAGCAGACTTGAAAGGTCATATTATTAGTCAAACATTTATGAATTTGGACTCTTTCGTGGCGTCTAGAACGTTCTTTAACGGCCTTAATTGTTGTCATAATAATTTCTGAGCGACTCCCAACATTAACATTTGCGAGATTGAATATATAAGAAATGTAAAAGATATAGTTTTCAACTTTAAAAAAAATGTTATTATGAATTATTGAAGATGGGTTATATCGTCCTCACTCTTGTATTAAGCTTTAAGTTAAACGTTTTTATTTTTATGTTTTGATTTTCCTATTAAGTATGTATTGACATTATAACTATAAATGGCTATTAGTTATGTTTTTTAAATAAAAGTTTTTTATTGTGTTTTATTTTTTTATTACTCGAGCTCGAGCTGATCAAAGTAATGTTGTATATAAGAAGTTAATATGTACTACATAAGAATACTATATTTTTGATTTGAAGAATACTATATTGTTGATTAGATCGTTTTTTTTCAACTTAAATTTATAATCTTTGGATGTGACAAAAAATATTTGCAGCCTTTACATATAAATAGTTTTGGGCATTCACGTGTAGTAAGTATGAGATCCCTCGTGTACTATTTATTTTCGCCGGTGACGATTAACGGTGAAGCTTGTGTAAACAGAGGACGGCATTTTTATTATTTATTATCAGCTATCATTATTCTTGGTGGAGCCTCACCCCTAGAGAACATCTCGGGGGAGTTGTGTTTCCGTTGAACTCCTAACCGCGCAATGTATGTATCTGTTATTAGTCAAGAGTAAAAGAGACAATTAACCATGCTCATCAATATAAGAAGCAAGTTTGATCAATTTCAAATATTTCCAAAAAAAAAAATCAATTTACCCGTAGCATATATGTCGAGATGAGATTGAGAGGAGGCTTTATTGAAGTTTACACATGAGAACAAAATCGTTGAATATCTTAGCAGACTTGAAAGGTATATTAGTCAAACATTTATGAATTTGGACTCTTTCATGGCGTCATCTTCTTCTTTAACGCCCTTAATTGTTGGCGGAATAATTTCTGAACGACTCCCAACATTTACATTTGCGAGATTGAGTATATAAGAAATGCAAAAGATATAGTTTTCAACTTTAAAAAAAATTCTTTTTAATTATTAATTATTGAAGATCGCTTTCGATCAATACAACACCATTGGCAGTCGCCACTACTGACATCTAAACCGTTGAAGTTATAACACCCGATGGACGTGTAGAATGTGGATGTATCTGTTCTTAGTCAAGAGTAAAAGAGACAAAAACTGGTGGTAGGGCTTTGTGCAAGCTCGTCTGGGTATGTACCACCCACTCATCAGATATTCTACCGCAAAACAGCAATACTTGATATTGTTGTGTTCCGGTTTGAAGGGTGAGTGAGCCAGTGTAATTACAGGCACAAGGGACATAAAATCTTAGTTCCCAAGGTTGGTGGCGCATTACAACTACACGCACAACAACTAGCCATGCTTGCCAAAATAAGAAGCAATCGAGGAAAGGAGTATTGTTGTGAGACTTTTCAATAGCCACCAGTTGACCACTTTTCACCAGTTCCACCACTTTTCATGACTTTTTACCAGGATTGCTAGATTTCGCAAATACGATACCAATTTTTTGGCGTTAAGGATTTCTCTCATTGTGGTTGTAAACAGTTTTTCTTGTAATATATCCTACGTTGAATATACCGGTAAATTTGTATGTCCATTATAAACTATAATTACACTTGTTCGCTCAATGGTGAAACGGATGGTTGGTGTATTATTTTATGGTTATAAAAACCATTTGCACATATCTTACATCTCGCTCTAGCGTAAAGCATTTTTTCTCGTTTCGTCTCGCGATTAATTCTCATCTCGCCCACAAGCCCGTTGAATATCTCGATAGACTATTGTTACAAATAAAAATCGTTTAATTTTGGAAACAGTTTTCGGTGCACTTTTCCAATGCATAGACATGGCCCTGTTTCTAAGTAATAGCTATATTTGTGGAGTTCTAATAAAACGACTGATTTCAAAAACAAACAAATCAAACAAATTTATAAATTATATGAAATATACTTTTAAGACAGAAATGAAATAGCTATGAAAAAGAAGTAATTAATCGCGAAATAACGAATTTAACAACATTTTATCAATACACGAAAGAAACAAATCAAATTGGCTAATTACGCGATATGACTTTCGGTCGATCATATTTTCTCATTAGGAGACCCATTATTATCTCATCCACAATTATCCAAGGAGAACTAAAATATGGACAGTTCATGTTGGACCTTTCATCGAAATAAGTTTTCCATAATTCCAAACAACGATTCTTAGAAAAAAAAATAAACACTCGCTATAGAATGGTTTTGTTTTTACTATTAAGCCAGCTGTACGTGCATGTTTTTTGCAAGCTCATCTATCAAATCGGTCTCCCTTATGCCACTCTGAGATGGGATCCATTGTAGAAATAGACATTTAGGTGGGCGTTTAGTTCCAAAATTAACTTTATTATTTCATAAGCTACGGGGGTACCTCGAATTTTCGAGGTATAGGTAAGATAGCATGAAATCGGATAAATTATTTAATAAAGTAGCAATTGAATTGAGCTTATATTTTTTATTTTTTTATATAAAATTTATGGCCCAAATATTCCCTACGAAGAAATAGAGGTTGTAATGAAAGCTCACTTTCCATTACATGGATACAAGTACTTTTGATAAAACCACCTATAATACGTATAGTCTGATTTTGAGTCCAGTCAATTTTTTTAAGATTTGTCTGAGAACTGTCTCCATAAAGAAAGCTCGTGTAATCTGAGCGACTACGGACCATTGAAATATATATCCTACGTAGGTGCTTGGGATGAATTCTCCAACCTGAACCAACCAAAACTTTGTATATAGTTAAAAACCTAATGCATTTATCTTTAATCTCGCTAACATGTTTAGCCCAACTAAGAGACCGATCTAGCCATATCACTAAATATTTAACGTGTTCCACTGCGTCCAAAATTATATTATTTACTTCAAGTTCAACTACACTTCTAAATGGACGTTTTTTAAATATACAAACCTTATATTTGGTTGAGGACAGATTCAAACCAGAACTAGACTGAGAACAAGATCGTTGAATATCTTAGCAGACTTGAAAGGTATATTAGTCAAACATTTATGGATTAGCACTCTTTCATATCGTCTAGAACGTTCTTTAACGCCCTTGATTGGGACCAGTGTCAAGCCAGCAGGTCTCTTGCCATCGGAGAGACTGAGACCTGGTGGTTCCAATAAGCATGGGACATTCGCCGAAACCTAAGCCCTCCGGACAATGTCGTTTAGGCTGTGGTGTCGGGGAAATCTCTTCGAGCATAGCCCGCAACTCAATGCGTGATGACCGTTGGCACCCACCGTGGACCCGGAGATGCATCGGTGATGGTGTGGTTGACAAACATCGCAGTCCAGGCGGAGAGCCACAACCACATGCAAAGATTCATTATCAAGAAGAGTCCCAAAGTAGAGGGAAGGCAAATCCTGCAACCAAGCTCCAGACTCTGCCCTTGACACCGCTCTGAGTCTGGCCAGATCCACTCCCCCAGCCGCACTGACAAATCTGTCGAGCTCAACAAAACACATTCTCAACAGAACCTAGGCTACATGCGCAGAGATCCTAGTGAGACGGTTCTGAGCAAGTAAAAGGAGACATCCCCCGACTTAAATTGACCTTGGGATAAATAGGTGTACCCAGAAGATTAAATAATAATAATAATTTATTTATTCAAGTAACAAGACTCAAATACATACAAAATTGCAAAAAAATCAAGTAAAATAAACACTACCATCTACTACTTTTACAATTTACAGGTCCAGCTGAAACTTTACAACAGCGGTTTATAAATATACAGTCAAGTCTGTTAACAACCGTTCTTAGAATTTTGTGTGAGCTGGCCCGCACCCTGTGAACCAAGGATGCACACTTTTCACATTAATGCGTAAAAACAGTCTATATTCTCTTCAGCAAACATCCCTGAAGCACTACAGAAGCGAGGCAACTCCATCAGTAATCTAAAGGTGTTACTGTACTGGACACGAAAAGCTTTGTATGATTTTAGTTTATAATTAGCCCACAAACAACATGTATAAAAAAGGTACAGTAAGCGCGGAGTAATGTTTTTTTACAGACCTTGACGCACGCGCAAATCTTCTGACAAGCATGTTAGCTTTTATTGACAATGCTCTCCTCTCCCTTTCAATGTTATTATCATCCTTGAGACTGGTGGTTAGTATGTGTCCAAGGTATTTAAATTGGAAACCTGAGTCAAGCTCATTTTATTAATTTTTACCGAAGTTAATATTTTTTTTATTATCATTTTATTATTATTAAAGGTTTAACGAGACAGTTACTTGAGGCCAGGTAGAATGGAAGAGAAAAGAGAGAAGTTATTATAGGGGCCGGTTCCATATTGAAAAAACTCGCGCTTATCGAGTAAATCTATAACCTAAGTCTTTAAAGAGGGGAATCAAAGTAAGGATATCTTGCCTCACGTCTTCTAGCTTTCCCCCAATAGTACCCTCATCTGGGTACCATTTATTAAGATATTTTAAAGACAAGATTGCCTTGTGGATTGCAAGGCTGAAAGTAAGTGATCTAACTTGGGCTTGGGCTGTGCATCAACTTGGGAAAGTATTAGGGAATTCTCGAAGAAGAGCTGAAAAGGGAACTGATAAACCTGTTGAAGAAATGGGTTAAGAGAAGGAATGTGGGTTAAGTTAGTTTACTTCATAAATTAATAATAATAATTTCAGACTCGACGACGACTCGCGACATTTAAAGTTGTACGTTTATCCTATTTTTAATATTTTTTGGAGTCACCATTTAACTGTAAATATTTGTTACGAGTATTTGTATATCTGGGAACAAGATCGTTGAATATCTTAGAAATCATAAAAGGTATATTAGTCAAACATTTATGGATTTGGACTTTTTCATGTTCGAGTTGACCCAAATTTATCATGCAAACTAATAAATAATAAGGCTGTATATTTTCGATTGCCATGATATAAAAATATATTCTGGATTCCAAACAGTATTTTTAACATTATTTAGAGTCATCGTGTAATAATGTACTATAATATTCAAACATTGGTGGATTTGGACTCTTTCATGCCGTCTAGAACGTTTTTTTATTCTTGTATTGTTGGCGGAATAATTTCTGAACGTCTCCCAACATTAACATTTGCGAGATTGAGTATATAATAAATGTAAAAGATATGTTTACAACTTTAAGAAAATATGATTTTAATTATGAATTATTGAAGATCGCTTTCGATCAATACAACACCATTGACAGTCGCCACTACTGACATCAAAACCGTTGAAGTTATCACACGCGATGGACGTGTAAAATGTCAAAGTGTCTGTTCTTAGTCAAGAGAGACAACTAGCCAAAATAAGAAGCTATTGAAGAAAGAAGTATTGTGGTATGGAGCTAACTATGTAAACTTATATTTCTGTTAAGCAATTGAATTCTCGAGGTTTATTTTTCTACATTGCAGTATCTCTATGTCCCATACTTATTATTATTGAGCGAAATAGTTCCTCAAGACCAATGTCATGAGCTACCGCTGATGTCAAAACCGTTGAATTTCTAACTGCGCAACGGATGTATCTGCTATTAGTCAAGAGTAAAAGAGTCAACTAGCCATGTTCACCAAAATAAGAAGCAAGTTAGGTCAATTTCACATTTTCCCCAAAAAAAATAATCAATTTACCCGAAGCATAAATGACTTCATATGTGTATAACTGACTGTTTCTAAAATGCTGTTGATGGTAGACTTGACGTATGCGTTTTTCTTCAAACATCTCGTCCGTCGAAAATCGTACGTTATTTAACGTTGTAAATTGGGGCGGAAACTTCGAAAATTAAAAGAATAATAATAATCGTTTTGTTGTTTTTAAGAATTTTTGCTCGTAAAACGATGGACATTTTATATGTGACGGTTTTATGTTATACTATTGCTGCTAAATTGAGAAGAGGCTTTATTGAATTTTACAAATAAGAACAAAATCGATGAATATCTTAGCAGACTTGAAAGGTATATTAGTCAAACATTTATGGATTTGGACTCTTTCATGTTCGAGTTGACCCAGATTTATCTTTCAACCCCATCGATAGTATAATCGCTGGTATTTTTTTTCCACTACAATCAACTACAAACAATTCGGTTCAAGAATCAACTATTCATTTTAAGTATCCCCCGACATAACCGGGGGATGAGTTTTTTTCGATGTCCTCCAATTTTTTTTAGAACAAACGAAAAAAATCAACTACATACGAATATCTATAAGAATTAAAAAGAAAAAAATCGATTTTCAAAAGTCGGGTGCCAAGTTCACACACCCTCGTTGGGTGGTTAACATTTGTACTTGTGATCGATTGACCGAACATTAATAAAGTTAATAAACGGAATAAAATTTCCTTGGTAATAAGAAATTTATTTCTAAATAGATTGATTAATTGCTGTATATGAAAAAAACCGTCTAATAGAAATATCACTCAATATATTACGACACGGTCGCGGTTCCATACGTATGTCATATTATCTCTTTACCAATATTCGTCCAAATTATATGCAGTAAAAGGGAAAAGGCTTTTGTTTTAAACACTTGAGACGATAAGTTTACGTATTTTGATAAAAAATCATAATTGTTGATTATATGACCAATAAACATGACCTAACGATTCAAATTATTTTTTTAACTTAAAAACTACTTTTTGTGGCTTAAATATAAAAGTTAGCCATATGCTGTCGCTGACTTTTTTTGTCGCCATTACCAAGTTTACAACTTTTCTTTAGAACTCAATCATACGTCTCCCATCGTAAAGGCAGCGTTCGTAAGAAACCTTTTCGTTCGACCATTTTTTCACCAACTTACTTTGCAAATCCCACTACCACGAAAAAGTCTTTTCATTTTTCGGGTTAATATCTAGCCTATGACATTCACAAATGATGTGGCTCCGTATTGGTAAATGAATCTTCAAAATAGGTTAGGTAGAGCCAGAGATTACCCCCTACAACCTCACAAACTTTACCTCTTTATAATATTAGTTTAGATATTGTGGATTCTAAACAGTATTTTTAACATTATTTGGAGTCATCGTGTAATTATGTACTATAATATTCAAACATTTGGATTTGGACTCTTTCATGCCGTCTAGAACGTTCTTTTATTCTTGTATTGTTGTAGGAATAAGTTCTGAACGCTTCCTAACATGTACATTTTTATGGCTTTTTTTTTTATTATTAGGGTATATATGGAGCTAACCTTACATTTTTCTTAAGCAATTGAATTCTCGAGATTAGTTTTTCTACGACGCAGTATCTCTATGTCTCAAACTTATTATTATTGAATTGGTTCCTCAAGACCATTGCCATTAGCTACCACTGATGTCAAAACCGTTGAACTCCTAACCGCGCAATGGATGTGTCTGTTATTAGTCAAGAGTAAAAGAGACAATTAACCATGCTCATCAATATAAGAAGCAAGTTTGATCAATTTCACATTTTTCCAAAAAAAAATAAATCAATTTACCCGTAGCATATATGCCGAGGGGAGATTGAGAGGAGGCTTTATTGAAGTTTACACATGAGAACAAAATCGTTGAATATCTTACCAGACTTGAAAGGTATATTAGTCAAACATTTATGAATTTGGACTCTTTCATGGCGTCTAGAACGTTCTTTAACGCCCTTAATTGTTGGCGGAATAATTTCTGAACGACTCCCAATATTTACATTTGCGAGATTGAGTATATAAGAAATGTAAAAGATATAGTTTTCAACTTTAAAAAAATTTCTTTTTAATTATTAATTATTGAAGATCGCTTTCGATCAATACAACACCATTGACAGTCGCCACTACTGACATCTAAACCGTTGAAGTTATCACACGCGATGGACGCGTAGAATGTGGATGTATCTGTTCTAAGTCAAGAGTAAAAGAGACAACTAGCCATGTTTGCCAAAATAAGAAGCAATTGAGGAAAGGAGTATTGTGGCGAGACTTTTCAATAGCCACTTTTCACCAGTTCCACCACTTTTCATCACTTTTCACCAGGATTGCTAGATTTTTCTCATAGTGATCGTAAACAGTTTAACTTGTGATGTTTCTTACATTAAATATACCGGCAATTTATTATGTCCATTATAAACTATAATGAAACTTGTTCACTCATGGTGAAGTGGATGGTTGGTGTATTATTTTATGGGTATTAAAACCATTTGTGCAAATTATATTTCTCATTATAGAGTTAGGGAATAGAGAGTGCACCTGTGTCTCAAAAACTATAATATCTCCTGCGTAGTTGGCTATTCTCTCTTGAGATTGACCGCCGTGGCAAAAATCGGTCTTGAGGACATTATTATTATTATTATTTCTCATTCTAGCATAAGCATTTTTTTCGTTTCATCTCACGATTCTTATCTCACTCACAAGTCTGTTGAATACCTCGATGACTATTTTGACATATAAATCGTGTAATTTTGGAAACGGTTTTCAAACGTATAAGATAAATTCCGTCACTCGACTCTGACGTACTCATATCTCCGTACGACCGCGCGCTCAAATGTCACGCTTGATTTATTCGCCATCGACCTTGAATACGATGAAACGAACGATGATTACTTAATCATCATCACCAAGTACAATAGAACGAGACGTGTGTAAAGTAACTTGCGTCACTTCACGCGGCTCAATATTGTCTAATCAATTGAAACTGTCCAGTGAATTCGATCTTTCTAGAATTTTGTTTGGTCGACGTGAGCAGATTTTATCGTTCGTTTATGCACAGCCGCTTTATAAGGCCTTCCCGCTCTAGCTTACGGTGTTTCGTGTAGTCTTTTTTTTTTTTATATTCTCCGGGAGGGCAAATGACTCTACTCCACCTGTTGGTAAGTGGTAGTAGAGTCCAAACGCGACGACGGCCAGTACAGACGGGAAAAACGTTCTGCACTAGCCGCCTTCGCCTTGCCGGCCCGCAAGATGCCTCTTCACGCCTCGTTTGAAGGAACCCGGGTTGTAAGAGGAGGGGAACACGTGAGCTGGTAAGGAATTCCATTTTTTGTAAGTGCGACAAAGAAAGGAGTTGCCAAATTTCTTTGTTCGCGATGGAATTGATGTCACAGTTAGGCGGTGACATCGAGAACCAGCTCGCGTGGACTTAAGAAGGAAGGGGGAAGCAGGAATTAGAGAGAATAATTCCTCAAAGCACTCGCCGTAATACAGTCGATAGAATAAGTCGTCGTCGTGAGATAGCGCTCAGTGCTGCTATCTCACGACGCATTTGTAAAGGTTCAAGGGTGTTTGTGACCTTTACGTCGCCAATAATGCGTACGGCACGTCGCTGCAACCGGTCCAAGGCCTCAAGTAGGTACTTAGCGGAGCCATCCCAAAGGTGCGAGCAATATTCCACGCAAGACCGTACCTGTGTTTTGTACAGCAGGCACAGTTGTTGTGGCGTGAAAAAGCGCCGCACCTTGTTCAGAACTCCGAGTTTCCGTGAAGCTGTTTTTATAACAGCCTCGATGTAATCCCTTGGACTAAGGTCGCAGCGAACGTCAATCCCCAGCATGGCGATTTTGCTTTGCATCACCAGCGGAGTACCACAGAGGGAGGGAAGAGGGGAAAATGTTGACTTTTTACCTGTGTTTTCTTGGCATTAAACTCAACAAGATTATCAGAGCCCCATTTGGCGATGAGCTCTAACGTCCTATCGAGTTCAATGACAAGATTCTTCCGCCTCTCCTCAAATTCCGCTCGCCCAGCCACTGCTCGTCCGTGGTATCCACCATGCACTGTACTATCGTCTGCATAGCAATGTATGTTCCCAAGAGAGAGCATATCATTGATATGCAAAAGAAAGAGTGTGGGAGATAGCACAGATCCCTGGGGGACCCCAGCATTCACTACATAGAATTGTGAAGCGCAACCATCAACTAAAACACGAAGGCTACGCTTGTGTAGGAAGCTGGCAATCCAGGTGCATAGCTGAGCAGGCAGACCATATGCCGGCAGCTTGGAGAGAAGACTTCTGTGCCAGACCCTGTCGAAAGCCTTGGAGATATCGAGGCTGACAACCAACGATTCTCCATGCTTGTCGATAGCTTCACCCCAGAGGTGCGTTACGTACGCTAGAAGATCACCTGTGGACCGTTTTGGTCGAAACCCGTATTGACGATCATTAATTAAAGAGTGATCTTCTAGGTAATGGATCAGTTGGTTGTTTAAAATCCGTTCCATCACCTTACAAAGTACTGAGGTGATAGCTATTGGCCGATAATTTGCCGGGTCAGACCGATCCCCTTTTTTGGGAACCGCTCTCGTGTATGCCTTTCTACAGGACTTGGAATTTTTATTATAGTTTGCTTTCAGTGAGTCAATGTTAGATGCCCCGCTAATGCAGCCGTTGATCCACTTGCGATATGCCGCCTGCTTAGCTGATACAGCATCGGCACATTCACGAGTGAACCAACGGTTACGCGTACTCCTACTGACGAGATCTGAGCTAGGAATGTAGTATTCCATTCCCAGCATGATCTCGCCAGCAACAGCAGCGGCACCAGCTGTCGGGTCATTCCCACTGAAGCAACGTTCCTTCCAAGGGACCGACGCATAGTAATCGCGCATACCGTCCCAATCCGCCGACTTATAGTGCCAAACGCGACGTTTGCATACCGCTAGTGGCGGCAGCTTGGCCTGTGGCACTCTGGTAGAAATAAGGCTGTGATCCGAAGAGCCAAGAGGAGCCTGAACCACAACCTGATATTCCACCGGGTGAGAAGTCAGCAGAAGGTCCAGTAGAGAAGGTGCTTGCCCATCAATGTCTGGGATTCTGGTGGGCTGATCAACCAGTTGGGTCAAGTCATGTGTGAGAGCAAAAGCATGAGCAGTCCTTCCAGCATGGTCAGTTTTGAGGGATTTCAACCAGGATTCGTGGTGAGCATTAAAATCCCCCAAAAACACCAATTCCGCGTTAGGAAATTGCTCTTGCGCAGCATCTGCCACCCGACTAAGATGGTCAAATAATCGGCTTGTCTCCAAGTCACCATTGTGGGATCTGTAGAGGCACACGTAGACTCGGCTCTGACGAACCAGGTCTACACGTACCACCAACATGGAGAAGGAGGGGTCCTCCAAGCAGCGCAGTCGGTGACAGCAAACATCCGTCCTGACGAACAAGCATACTCCGGCTTTCGCTTTGAAGGATTCTTCAAGCGTGTAGCCGGGATAATTAAGGTAGCTGGTATCGGCAGGACGGAGTATTTGTGTCTCCGTGAGAAACAACATTGCTGGCCGTGCTGTCTCGAGATGGTGGTGGACAGCGTTGAGGTTAGTGTGGAGTCCTCGGATGTTAGAGAACTCGACCTCAAACAGCGAGGGTATGGTGGGGGTGTGCACCGCTGTACGACCGTTATTTCTGTTTTGTTGCGCCATTTGGGAAAAATGAAATGGAAAAGAGACGTGAAGCGAGCGATGTATTGCCACGATAGGGATGGGCAAAGTGTGGAGGCGTGTTTCCCCAAGTGGTTGCCAAAAGGAAAAATACACTGACCCGCCGGACGGAAGGGCCCCCGAACCCCCCCGGAAGTGGCCGCCGGGACCCCACCTACCGGTCACCAACCGGCACGACGGTCCACCCCGAGATTATACGTGGCCTGGTGGGGCAGCCTCACGAGCTGGTTAGGCACGCTCGGGCCCCTGTACTATGCCACGGGCGGCCAGCGGAACAGCCGTTTCTTCGGGTCTCCCTGTCCGGCAGGTCAATACAGTTTCCCCCGGCATTGGTTCAACAGCCGTCTCCAATCGGACCAACACCCATCGCGGCAATACTCGCTCGGGCGATTTTAAATTACAGAGATCATTAATGTAAATTAGAAACAAGGTAGGTCCTAAGACACTACCTTGCGGTACGCCATAAGTTATTTTTGAGGCACGCTAACAAACTGTCTAATTTTGACTTCTTGAATTCGGTCGCTCAAGTAGTCCCTAAAAAGAGCCAGCGAGGTATCTCTGATTCCCAAATATTCTAACCTTTTCACAAGAATTGGGACAGAGACCGTATCAAAGGCTTTTTTTAAATCAAGGAATACAGCCAAAGACCTTTTACCACTGTCAAGACTCTTAACAATGTGCGAGGTTAGAGCTTCAACAGCGTCCTCCGTGGATTTGCCCTGACGAAAACCATATTGAGAGTCTGACAAAAGCTTAAATTTATTTAAATAGTTTAATAATCTCACATTTATAATTTTTTCTATTAACTTTGATATTGACGGCAAAACGGAAATTGGACGATAGTTACTAACGTCATCTCTGTCACCACCCTTGTGAACGGGAGTTATGATAGATCGTTTAAGCAGGGACGGAAAGATTCCTTTTCTAAAGCAAAGGTTCGTTAGATGACAGATTATTGGAACAACTACTAATTTAGCTATTTTTAAAAATTTAGTTGGAATATTATCCCATCCAGGGGCACTATCTGTTTTAAGAGACATAAGTACATCATGTACTTCTTTACAGTCTGTATCAAGAAGTACAAATGAGTTTAACTGACTTGTATGAGTATTGGAAAAAAATGAACCACTTGTTTGGACAATATCAGTGGCCAGTTTTTCACCTACGCTAGCAAAGTAGTCATTGATATAATTAATTGATTCAGTGGGAGAAGATCTTATGTTTAGTAATTCTGTATTACCTGATTTTGAGCAGTTCAAGTTAGTTATAGATTTAATGTTATACCAAATTTTTTTAGAGTTTTTACATGATTTTTCCAACTGATCTCTGTCGTATTTTCGTTTTAATTGTTTGATAAGTTTATTGCAGAAATTACGATACCTTTTGTATGAGATTTTTAAAATTTCGTTAGATGGGTCTGATCTTAGCCTTTTTTGCATTCTATTTCTGTTTCGAATACATTTCAATATACCGGGAGTTATCCACGGCTTTATAACTCTTTTATTTTTAGGTACACGTATAGCTTTGGTGTTATCTTTCAAGGACTCAGCAATATTATGAATAAGCTTTTCAATTACAGTTATTGGGTTATCACAAAATAGTAATTCTGACAGATTTTTCTCCGCTAAACTAACAAGAGCCCCATCAAAATCTTCAATAGTTTTTATGTTCATATGTGCTTTATGTTTAGATATAAGTGAAGCCAAACAAAGAAATATCATATTATGGTCTGTGATGGTAGTGTTCAGGACTGCGATTTGGGCAGAATTTTTGTTTTTGTCTAATTTTAACATGAAGTGATCAAGACAATTGTTTTCCCTTGTCGGGAATGAGTGACCCGGCATCAAACTGTGCATCGATAACATGTTCACATAGTTTAATCTATTATTACGTTCCTGACTTTGCTCTGTTTCTTTAGCGACAATATTTATATTAATGTCCCCAGTTAATATAATATTTTTAAAAGATTTTAAAGTTTCCAGATGGGAATTTAATGAATTGATGAACTGTTCAGCGTTTATGTTTGATGGCGAACGATATATGCCCAGAATAACAGTAGTTCCAATACTTATTTGAATACATGAAGCATGACATAATTTAATTTCTTTTGCTTTTGTGCAAACAATATTTTTATTTAAGTATACCACAACCCCATCATTCTGATTGAGGTGATGAGTCATGGCGTGCATATTATAATTAGAAAGGTTTGGAATTGTTTTACTAGGATTAATTCTACATTCGGTTAGTATAATTATGTCAGGGGCAAAGTTTAATACATTTAAGGCAACATTCAAATCGCATATATTACTATAAACACTTCTAATGTTTTGTGATATGATAGTTTAGTCGTTTTTTTTAACGGGTATATACTGCTTAAGGTCTTCAATATCACATTGCATTGCTCTACTAACTTCGAGATCGTCTATTTCATTCTGAGTAGTAAGAGACCTATCCATAACAATGTGATAAATTTAGTAAGCCAAGTATGTAGAGTATGTAAGTTAGATATATAGTAGTATAATATATAGATATTTTTGTATACAATATTGTTTTAATAAAGTTAAAAAGAATACGCGTGCTTCTGTTGTGAATGGTTTTAACATATACTTTTGTAGTCAGAAAATATATGGTTATTAGGTGGTGTGTATGTGTGAATGAATTTGACGTTAAGGATTTTTCTCATAATGTTCGTAAATAGTTTTTCTTGTAAAATTTCTTACATTGAATATAGCGGCAGTTTATTATATCCATTATAAACTAAAATTTATCATTTGTTCACTCAATGGTGAAATGGATGGTTGGTGTATTATTTTATGGTTATAAAAACCATTTGCGCATATTTTACATCTCGCTCTAGTATAAAGCATTTTTCTCGTTTCGTCTCGCGATTAATTCTCATCTCGCCCACAAGCCCGTTGAATATCTCGATAGACTATTGTTACAAATAAAAATCGTTTAATTTCGGAAACGGTTTCGGTGCGCTGTTCCAATGCATAGACATGGTCCCGTTTCTAAGTAAAGGCTATATTTGTGGAGTTCTAATAAAACGATTGATTTCAAAAACAAATTTATAAATTATATAAAATATACTTTTAAGACATAAGTGAAATATATATCAAAAAGAAGTAATTAATCATACAATAATAAATTTAACAACATTTTATCAATATATGTTATATCGATACAATATCGATATCTTACTGTGACAGATAACAATTTCCCGCCTAAAATAGTAATAATAAACAAAACAAGTCCGTGACAGTTACGAAGTGTATGCTGCCAGTGCTATTGTCCACAGATATTTGCTAACAATAGATATATAGGAAAATATTTTATGCACATGAGTATAACATGACAAAAATTCGAGATCTATATTCGAATACCTAATATATAAATTAGAAAAATATATAAAATGAAAAACAATTAAAACCACTTCTTCTTCGAAAAAGCCGTTAAGTTTTAAAAAGATTTAAAAAAAAATATTCATAACTTTCGATCATTCTCATTTTCTCATTATAAATGTCTGTGAAACAGGTATTTATTCACTTCGTAGTAACAAGATTGAATATCTAAGGAATGTAAAAGGTATAATTTTTTCATCCTTTTATATATAAAGGTGATGTGTTATTTACTAACTATTGCTGCTAAATTGAGAAGAGGCTTTATTAAATTTTACAAATGAGAACAAAATCGGTGTATTCACCGATTTTGTTCTCATAGCAGACTTGAAAGGTATATTAGTCAAACATTGATGGATTTGGACTCTTTCATGTTCGAGTTGACCCAGATTTATCTTTCAACCCCATCGATAGTATAATCGCTGGTATTTTTTTTCCACTACAATCAACTACAAACGATTCGGTTCAAGAATCAACTATTCATTTTAGTTGATATTTTAAATTGAGTTTGATATTTTAAATTATCTCTTGAACAATGCAACCAAAAACAAACTGTATAAAACAAATTTTATGTGAATAAAATTTCCTTGGTAATAAGGAATTTATTTCTAAATAGATTGATTAATTGCTGTACATGAAAAAAACCGTCTAATAGAATATCACTCAATGTACTACGACACGGTCGCGGTTCCATACCTATGTCGTATTATCTCTTTACCAATATTCGTCCAAATTATATGCAGTAAAAGGGAAAAGGCTTTTGTTTTAAACACTTGAGACGATAAGTTTACGTATTTTGATAAAAAAAATCATAATTGTTGATTATATGACCAATAAACATGACCTAAGGATTCAAATTATTTTTTTAACTTAAAAACTACTTTTTGTGGCTTAAATATAAAAGTTAGCCATATGCTGTCGCTGACTTTTTTTGTCGGCATTACCAAGTTCACAACTTTTCTTTAGAACTCAATCATACGTCTCCCATCGTAAAGGCAGCGTTCGTAAGAAACCTTTTCGTTCGACCATTTTTTCACCGACTTACTTTGCAAATCCCACTACTACGAAAAAGTCTTTTCATTTTCCGGGTTAATCACCCAGAGATTACCCCCTACAACCTCACAAGCTTTACCTCTTTGTAATATTAGTTTAGATATTGTGGATTCTAAACAGTATTTTTAACATTATTTGGAGTCATCGTGTAATTATGTACTATAATATTCAAACATTTGGATTTGGACTCTTTCATGCCGTCTAGAACGTTCTTTTATTCTTGTATTGTTGTAGGAATAAGTTCTGAACGCTTCCTAACATGTACATTTTTATGGCTTTTACTTTTATTATTAGGGTATATATGGAGCTAACCTTACATTTTTCTTAAGCAATTGAATTCTCGAGATTAGTTTTTCTACGACACAGTATCTCTATGTCTCAAACTTATTATTATTGAATTGGTTCCTCAAGACCATTGCCATTAGCTACCACTGATGTCAAAACCGTTGAACTCCTAACCGCGCAATGGATGTGTCTGTTATTAGTCAAGAGTAAAAGAGACAATTAACCATACTCATCAATATAAGAAGCAAGTTTGATCAATTTCACATTTTTCAACAAGTATACTCTACTTGAACAACAAAATCGTTGAATATCTTACCAGACTTGAAAGGTATATTAGTCAAACATTTATGAATTTGGACTCTTTCATGGCGTCTAGAACGTTCTTTAACGCCCTTAATTGTTGGCGGAATAATTTCTGAACGACTCCCAACATTTACATTTGCGAGATTGAGTATATAAGAAATGTAAAAGATATAGTTTTCAACTTTAAAAAAATATCTTTTTAATTTTGAATTATTGATGATCGCTTTCGATCAATACAACGCCATTGTCAGTCGCCACTACTGACATCTAAACCGTTGAAGTTATCACACCCGATGGACGTGTAGAATGTGGATGTATCTGTTCTTAGTCAAGTGTCAAAGAGACAACTAGCCATGCTTGCCAAAATAAGAAGCAATTGAGGAAAGGAGTATTGTGGTGAGACTTTTCAGTTGCCACTTTTCACCAGTTGTACCACTTTTCATCACTTTTTACCAGGATTGCTAGATTTCGCAAATACGATACCAATTTTTTGGCGTTAAGGATTTCTCTCATTGTGGTTGTAAACAGTTTTTTTTGTAAAATTTCTTACATTGAATATACCGGCAATTTATTATATTCATTATAAACTAAAATTACACTTGTTCACTCAATGGTGAAATGGATGGTTGGTGTATTATTTTATGGGTATTAAAACCATTTGCACATATCTTACATCTCGTTCTAGCATAAAGCATTTTTCTCGTTTCGTCTCGCCATTAATTCTCATCTGGCCCACAAGCCCGTTGAATATCTCTATAGACTATTGTTACAAATAAAAATCGTTTAATTATGGAAAAAAGTCATAATCGGACATATTAGATTTTGATCAAAATACTGATGACGTCACTATAGTGTTACGGCTAACACTACTAGAGCTGTGGAATAAAAAAAAAGTATATATTTATATTCTATTCTTGAATTATACTAGATACTTAAATGGCTAAAATCACAATTCAGTTACAATCAGAATCACAGTCTCAAAATAATTAGTAACAAAGTTTAGTTGGTAAAAAAGATTAGTTAAACAAAATCAGTAATTTTTTCATTTTCTATATCTCCAGGATCTAAGTCACTTTCATTTTCTGAATCATTGGTCATTGCGCTATTGTCGACACTAGTGAAAATATTTTTATAATAAGAAAGTCCTTCACAGGCCTGCCATTCGTCTCCATAATGTTTTATCAAAATATTTTTGACATCGCTTAATTTGGCAGCTTTAATAGGAACTCCGACTGGTATAGTAACTAAATTTAGATCGTTTAATCTCTTTCCACGTTTTGTCAAAGATTTGCTACATCGAATATCATTTCTATATGAAACTTCACCGCGAACATGGACTACAGAACGATTTACTTTTTGGAATAAAATTCTTTTGCACTTGCTTTTTTGGAAATGCCAACTTTGAGTGTTTTTGAGAAATTCTTTGCTTTTTCCAGTCATTTATAGGTACTTCCGTCGCTAGTTTATGAACAATTGCATGTTCACTATTAATCTTTTCATTATCACCAGATTAATTATATTCTCTTTTTTCTTTATAATTTTTTCATTGCAGGCGAAAACTCTGTCCGAGGGTAAGAACGAGTATCTTGTCACGGGAAATATCATTTCAACATACTTGATATTTTTCGTGGTTTCTAAAAGCCATTTCATAAGCATACATATAGTAAGTAAGTTTTTATTTTGGCCTCCGCAGCCGTCTGACATTAACCTTAGTCGACTCACTCCATTCATGTCCATAGAATTCATATAGTGATACAGTGCGTAGCAAATCTCATTTGAACCTTTTGCTCCCGCTCATCTTCAGTCCAAATGTACATGAATGTTCTTGGTAGTCATGGGTGCGCGTGAATTTTTGTATGTTGATTGGTCAGGTATTTTAGACAGGGGCAGATTTTTCTCGCAATCAAATGAAATTATGAGGAGACCGGGAACTTCTTCTCGTAACATTTTATATCGTTTTTTTTACTAAATGTTGAACTATGCAACCAAAAACAAACTATAAAACAAATTTTATCTAAATAAAAATTTCTTGGTTATAAGGAATTTATTTCTAAAGAGATTGATTGAATAACTTGACCTAACGATTTAAATTATTTTTTTAATTTAAAAACTACTTTTTGTGACTTAAATATAAAAGTTAGCCATATGCTGTCGCTTTCTTTTATCAAGATGGCATTATCAAGTTTACAACTTTTCTCTTGAACTCAATCATACGTCTCCCATCGTTAGGGCAGCATTCGTAATAAACTTTTTCGTTCGACCGTGTTTTCACCGACTTATTTTGCAAATCCCTCTACCACGAAAAAAGTCTTTTCATTTTCCGGGTTAATATCTAGCCTATGACATTCACAAATGATGTGGTTCCATATTGGTAAATGAATCTTCAAAATCGGTTAGGTAGATCCAGAGATTACCCCCTACAACCTCACAAACTTTACCTCTTTATAATATTAGTTTAGATATTGTGGATTCTAAAATGTATTTTTAACATTATTTGGAGTCATCGTGTAATTATGTACTATAATATTCAAACATTTGGATTTGGACTCTTTCATGCCGTCTAGAACGTTCTTTTATTGTTCTTGTATTGTTGTAGGAATAAGTTCTGAACGCTTCCTAACATGTACATTTTTATGGCTTTTACTTTTATTATTAGGGTATATATGGAGCTAACCTTACATTTTTCTTAAGCAATTGAATTCTCGAGATTAGTTTTTCTACGACGCAGTATCTCTATGTCTCAAACTTATTATTATTGAATTGGTTCCTTAAGACCATTGCCATTGGCTACCACTGATGTCAAAACCGTTCAACTCCTGACCGCGCAATGGATGTATCTGTTATTAGTCAAGAGTAAAAGAGACAATTAACCATGCTCATCAATATAAGAAGCAAGTTTGATCAATATCACATTTTTCCAAAAAAAAAAAATCAATTTACCCGTAGCATATATGCCGAGGGGAGATTGACAGGAGGCTTTATTGAAGTTTACACATGAGAACAAAATCGTTGAATATCTTAGCAGACTTGAATGGTATATTAGTCAAACATATATGAATTTGGACTCTTTCATGGCGTCTAGAACGTTCTTTAACGCCCTTAATTGTTGGCGGAATAATTTCTGAACGACTCCCAATATTTAAATTTGCGAGATTGAGTATATAAGAAATGTAAATGATATAGTTTTCAACTTTAAAAAAATTTCTTTTTAATTATTAATTATTGAAGATCGCTTTCGATAAATACAACACCATATATCTTACGTTGAATATACCGGTCAATTTATATGTCCATTATAATTATAATAATAATAATACTTTATTTCAGATTAAACAATCCATATTAAATTAAAATTAACATTAAATTCAAATAAAATTAAAAAATAATAACAAATAAATTAAAATAAATAATTAAAATTAAATAGATTAGTAACGAATGCTTAAACTATGTTAGTACTTGTAGCGGAGTTGTGGTTGATGTTGTAGATAAGGTTGATTAAAACAGTTTCTTCCACTAGTAATTTATTTCTTGTAGAAATAATAAAAATAAAGATAGGCACAGTACAGAGTAGAATGAGAAGAACGAAGTATGAAGATAAGTTTTAATGCAAGAAGGAAGTATGACTTGTTACAAAGACTTAAGGTGCAAAATTGTGTAGCAAATTACAAACTAGAAGCGACGTGCGTTCAGTACAAGATCTAGGATTCGACTGGTTGGCGGAAGGCGACCGACTGCTGAGCCGATGCGCTTACGCTTCTTTGTTCAAAGTAACGGTATACAGGGTTACAGGGTAATATGTCACGATCCTTTTAAGTTATAGTTCAGGACAATAGCTATCAAATGACCCCCAAAATGCTTATGCAAAAGTGTATCGTTTTCGAGTTATTAATTTTTTAATATTTTTTTTATTTAAAGGATGTTTAAGATTCTAAAATTCAATAAAAAAAAAATCAACGTATTTTCCCTATTTTTTTTTGTATTTCTTGCTAGGGTACATCCTAGTTAATAATAACCAGTTATAAAACAAAAACAATCTTCAAGCATTTTTAAATTACAGATCCAAAACTGTACAACTTTTCGATTTTTAATTTTGATTCTTTAAGTTACTCGCAATTTTTTTGTAAAAATCACTATGGCTCTTATCGTGCGTATCATTTTAAAAACATCTGCGTTTCCTTAGCTATCCATCGGTACATAAAAAGTACAGTAACAATCATAAACTCAGGAGAAAATTAGATAACAAAGAGACCAGGTAGGAAATTCTAAGAAATGCTATTGTTAAGAAATTAAATCTGGATCAAAGACAAAAGGACCTCAATGCAAAGTAGTTAAAGATTATTTTTAATAGGGGTAATAGGTAAAAAAGGAGAGATAAACCAGAGCTGTCATTGCAATTTTGAATTTAAATCAAAAACAAAATACTTAATCTTTTTAGTTACTCCATACTTTCGAAATTACACTGTTTATTATTCATAATTCGTGTTCAAAATGAGATCCCCTATTTCGTATACAAATACGCATTCTTTTTCTTAATTCACTTTTTACTACAACACTACTCAAGCTATGTCGAATAGAATTTGCAGCATTCATTATTCTTGTTTTGAGTTCTTCAATTGTTTGTACTGGTGAAACATCATAAACCAGGCTTTTCATATGCCCCCAGACATAATAGTCCATCGGAGTCAAATCTGGACTTCTCGCTGGCCATGGGATTGGTCCTCCTCTGCCAATCCATCTATTACGATAATTGCTGTCTAGCCACTGTCTTACGGACATTCGAAAGTGTGCGGGGCAACCATCATGCTGGAATATCATTCTCTGCCTAAGTTTCAGCGAAACATTTTCGAGTAACTCATGCAGGATTTCTCTAAGCAAGCTTTCATAACTTTCACCATTTAAGTTATCAGGTAGGAAATGTGGCCCAATAAGATTATCATTGATAATCCCCATCCAGACGTTTACCGAGAAACGTCTTTGGGAACCGCTTAATCGCTTTTTGTGAGGGTTTCCCTGTTCTTTTTGAGACCAATATCGAATATTGTGGTAGTTAGTAATACCATCTTTGTCAAACTTTGACTCGTCTGTCCATAAAATTTTTCTCAAAAAATTGGGATTTTCTGCATCACAGTGTAGCATAAATCGGCAAAAATCTAAACGTCTTGCAGGATCTCCTTCTTCAATCACGTGTACGGGTGTGTAATGATAGGGATACAATCCAGCCGCGTGGACAGTAAACCAGACTCTCCATTGAGATACGCTATATACGATTATTACTATTATACGATCGCGCGGCAACTGCCTTCCGACATTACATAAATTATTATATTATATTTTAATTATTTATATGATTTTAAAGTGTAAATATTTATATTGTGTATTACATGTATATGTTATAATATATAATATGTATTTATTATATAATTTATATAAGTATATAAAGTATTATAGTATATATAGTATAGTTATATGTACATAGGTTGTAGGGATCTGGTAAGTGTCGCGTTCGCCACATACTTAATCCTAGAATTAGACCCGCTTCACATGTACACCATTCCAGTGTTCCCAGAAGTGACTGTCCAATTTACAAGCCAATGTGCTGAGGAGGGTGTTGGTACTTTTCGAAGTTCTGCTCATAATGGAGGCGACACGCTTGCGTATTATAGAGAAAAAATCGTCCACGCGAGCATCAGCGAACATTGCCGACGCACTACAGTGTCGAGGTTTCCTCAACACCGCCCTCAACACATTGTTGTATTGGACGCGTAGGGCACTGTAGGCCCTCAGCGTATAGTTCGTCCACAGACTGCACGTGTAAAATGATTGGCAATATGCTCGAAACAGGGCCAGCTTTACAGGTGTCGTACACCGTGCAAATCTGCGAGCCAACATATTACCTCGGACCGACAGAGCCCTACGCTCACGTTCAATGTCACTGTTATCACTGAGGTTTTCATTAACTATGTGACCAAGGTATCTGAAATCAGTTACCTGTTTCAGGGGTGTGCCATATAGTCTTATGTCAGGATTACAATTTATCGGCTTGTTCCTACCCCTGAAAAGCATAAATTCACTTTTCTTCACATTGTAACTGAGTCCATTCACCCTGACATAGTCCTCACAGATCTTTAGCAATTTTTTGAGACCACTGACTGAAGGGCTCAGCAGAACCATGTCGTCCGCGTAGCTGAAATTGTTCATAGCCACGCCATCGATGGAACATCACAACAACAACAACTCCGGCTCCACTCAGCCTCCCAATCAGTTGGTTCACATACAAATTGAAAAGCCTGGGCGATGTGAGGCCACCCTGTCTTACTCCGCACTTCAATTTGTATGAATCGCTTAGTGACTGTCCCCATCTCACCACGTTCGTTTGGTTTTCATACCAGTACTTAAGCAATGAGATTTGATTGGATCTTAAGCTAGTTTCGGTTTTGAGCTTTTGCCAAAGAATTTTATATGACACTCGATCAAAAGCTTTAGACAGGTCCAACAAACAAGCGTATACCGGCGTTTTCCTGTCAGTGTAGTACCGCACAGTCTACTTGAGGCACAGTATTGCGGTCTCAGTTGATAATTCAGGCTTAAAGCCAAACTGCGCGTCGTGAATTTTGACTGAATTATTTAACTGAGCATCAAGAAGACTGTCCAGGACCTTTGCTGTGATTGTCGCCAGTGATATCGGCCTGTAATTTGACCCGTCTGCCACATCCCCTGTTCTGTTTTTAACTATGGGCACCACAACAGTCATCATCATTGCATCTGGTAGATAAACATGGCTACAACAAAGATTATAGAGTAACCTGAGAACTCTGGAAAGGTGAATACCGGCATACTTTAAATGATCGATGCTGAGGCCGTCGTGACCCGGCGATTTCCCACGTTTCATGCTGTTTAACGCTTTCATTATGTCATTTCTTGTGAAACAGACCGGACCCTCACCAGCGACACTAACGCCCCCAGCATCGCTCTCATCCCCACAGTCACAAATTTCACATGGGTCCACGCTAAACTGGGCTTTAAACATATTAGCAATATTTTTAGAGCCACTGGTACCTCCTACCTCAGCCGGAAGGCTCGCCTTTGCATTCAGCCTGTTAGTTTGTTCCCAAAATTTACTGAAATGTTTAGCCTCATACGACGAGGCGAGGATATCCATTTTTATTGTTTCGGCATTGTCTTGGCACCACTTTAATTTGCTCTTAAAAACCTTACGTGATTCTCGCATCTCGTCGTATGTCGCTCCACATGTCGGCCTTCCAGCTAATATCCACGACTGAAAGCAATTACGAGCCTTCAAATGAGCCATCCTAACATGCTTATTCCATCCCATAACATATTCTTTCTTACTACGCTTTACAGTTTTGTGGCTGGATAATATTGCAGCCTCCTGCAATATACCTATAATATCACTATACAGTTTATCTATAATTACTTTATGCTCGGACTTATTACATACGTTATTGCAACAATCGATCATTTCTATTGGAAAATTAACTAAACTTAACCTATTGTTACATAATTCAGTATATAGTTTAATCTGGTCACTATCCCTATGACCCCATATTATTTTGTTAGTAGAGAGCGGGGTCGATTCTAGTTTTTTATGATTGGCTTGTGCATTATAGTTAAAACTACAATGGACTTCCAGAGGATAGTGATCAGACCATGACACATTATTTATAACATTGATACTTTGTATATGCCTTCTAGCTAGTTCCGTTACAATGCAGTGATCTAACCACCGCGAGGACCCATGACTGTCACTAACATATGTGTAAACATTGTTCTTATTAGCAAGCATTTCATAGTCAGCACATACATAAGACTGATCAGTACAAAATTGCATCATTTCAATTATAAACTATAATTACACTTGTTCGCTCAATGGTGAAATGGATGGTTGGTGTATTATTTTATGGTTATAAAAACCATTTGCACATATCTTACATCTCGCTCTAGCGTAAAGCATTTTTCTCGTTTCGTCTCGCGATTAATTTTCATCTCGCCCACAAGCCCGTTGAATATCTCGATAGACTATTGTTACAAATAAAAATCGTTAAATTTTGGAAACGGTTTTCGGTGCACTTTTCCAATGCATAGACATGGTCCTGTTTCTAAGTAAAAGCTATATTTGTGGAGTTCTAATAAAACGACTGATTTCTTATGCCACTATGAGATGGGATTCATTGTAGAAATAGACATTTAGGTGGGCGTTTGGTTCCAAAATTAACTTTATTATTTCATAAGCTACGGGGGTACCTCGAATTTTCGAGGTATTGGTAAGATAGCATGAAATCGGATAAATTATTTAATAAAGTAGCAATTGAATTGAGCTTATATGTTTTATTTTTTATATAAAATTTATGGCCCAAATATTCCCTACAAAGAAATAGAAGTTGTAATGAAAGCTCACTTTCCATTACATGGATAGAGGTACTTTTGATAAAACCACCTATAATACGTATAGTCTGATTTTGAGTCCAGTCAAGTTTTTTAAGATTTGACTGAGAACTGTCTCCATAAAGAATGTGTAATCTGAGCGACTACGGAACATTGAAATATATATCCTACGTAGGTGCTTGGGATGAATTCTCCAACCTGAACCAACCAAAACTTTGTATATAGTTAAAAACCTAATGCATTTATCTTTAATCTCGCTAACATGTTTAGCCCAACTAAGAGACCGATCTAGCCATATCACTAAATATTTAACGTGTTCCACTGCGTCCAAAATTATATTATTTACTTCAAGTTCAACTACACTTCTAAATGGACGTTTTTTAAATATACAAACCTTATTTTTGGTTGAGGACAGATTCAAACCAGAACCAGACTGAGAACAAGATCGTTGAATATCTTAACAGACTTGATAGGTATATTAGTCAAACATTTATGAATTTGGACTCTTTCGTGGCGGCTAGAACTCTGTTTAAGATTCTTAGGTAAGACTGCATCGTTCCTGAACGTTATCGAGATGTATACTCTATAGTATAGACGATATCGTTTCTTAGCCTCGCTTTACAATCATTTGTAAACGTAATATTGTTATTGCAGTGTCCATCCAATTGATCGGCTTTTCTCAATGATCTCTTAGTATACGAGGGTCGATGTTCTCTCAGTCCCAAATATTAGGTACTGAAAACGCATATTCGCCATTTAAATTTTTCTACTTTAAAGTTTTCTGTTGAAGTGTATTGAATTAATTTCCATTGCGGTATTTGTTGTGTTTACAAAGCACCAGTACTAAGTTGAAATTTTTTCACAAGTAACCATTGTATTTAGATTTTTTCCTTGATTGAAAAAAGGGAATACTAATCTCTCATTACAATGTTCATAAGTATACTCTCTCGCTTTCTCCTCACTATATTTATACAATTTCCAGTATAGTATAGTAATTTCCAGACGTTTCTGCTCCCGCTTCCATATAGGAGTATTATGGTGAGACTTTTCACCAGAAATTGCGACATTTCGCAAAAACAATGCCAATTTTATGGCGATAAGGATTTTTCTCATAGTGGTCGTAAACAGTTATTCTTGTAATATTTCTTACATTGAATATACCGGCAATTTTATATGTCCATTATAAACTATAATTACGCTTGTTCACTCATGGTGAAATGGATGGTTGGTGTATTATTTTATGGGTATTAAAAACCATTTGCGCATATTTTACATCTCGCTCTAGCGTAAAGCATTTTTCTCGTTTCTCACAAGCCCGTTGAATATCTCGACAGAATATTGTGACATATAAGAATCGTTTAATTTTGGAAACGGTTTTTAAACGTATAAGTAAACTCCGGACAATCCGTTGAATACCTCGATAGATGATTGTTACAAATATGTGTGACATGCATATGAATTCTGTTTCTAAGTAAAGGCTATCTTTGGAGAGTTTTAATACGACCACGTATGGAGCTTTTTGGTGTGTCTAGTGCGAGTAGTAGACGTTACCTGCGATTTGTATGGGATTTCCGTTAATGTCACTAGATGGCGCTGTTTTCATTCCATACCAATCGCAGTTGACGACAACGCTATCGAGTAGTTAAACAACACTCGCACTGGGACACTGATCGCGTGCGGGTTATATCGTCCTCAGTCTTGTATTAATGTTGTATTCTTTACTTCTTAGCTTTAAGTTAAACGTTTTTGTGTTTATATTTTGATTTTCCTATTAAGTATGTATTGACATTATAAATATAAATGTCTACTAGTTATGTTTTTTTTTTACTTGTTTTTTTAAATAAATGTTTTTTTTAATTCTGTTTTGTTTTTATATTGCTCGAGCTCGAACTGATCAAAGTGATGTTGTATAAAAGAGTATGTAGTCTATAGATACTGAATGAAAGTGAAATGAATTTGTACTACTTGAGAATAGTATACTTTGATAGATTCGATCGTTTTTTTTCAACTTTAATTTATAATCTTCAAATATGTCACTCGGAACAAAAAATATTTATCGTCTTTAAATAAATAAACAATTTTAGGCATTCACATGTGGTATGAGATCTTTCGTGTTCTATTTATTTGCGCGTCATTCATTGTGAAGCTTATGTATACAGAGAACGGCATTTTTAATATTTATTATCAGCTGTCATGCTCGTCGTTTTGCTCGATACAGACTAATACTCGAAATAGTAATGTCCCAATTTGGGACGTATTTCTGTCTTCAATGTGTGCTCTCTAGTATCTGCTTGTTTTAACACGTTTTGTTATTGTTATTATAATAACAGTTTATAATAACAGAAACCCAATAAAGTGATGCGTATTAAAATAAACAATAGTATCGTTACTTAAACAAATTTATTTTTATTATTGTAATATGATCTATGTACCTACATAGAATGTATATTCGCCACGTACGCGCAGGCAATTTATACGCAGCTTTACGTTATTTTACTTCATAAACTGTTCGCGGAATAATTTCAGACTCGACGACGACTCGTGACATTTAAAGTTGTACGTTTATCCTATTTTTAATATTATTTGGGGTCATCATTTAATTATAACTAATTGTTACGAGTGTATATCTGGGAACAAGATCGTTGAATATCTTAGCAGACTTGAAAGGTATATTAGTCACACATTTATGGATTTGGATTCTTTCATGTTCGAGTTGACCCAAATTTATCATTCAACTTCATCAATAAGGCTGTATATGTTCGATAGCCATAATATAAAAATATATTGTTGGAGTTATCGTGTTATTATATACTATAATATTCAAACATTAATGGATTTGGACTCCTATGGCGTCTAGAACGTTCTTTTACTCTTGTATTGTTGTAGAAATAATTTCTGAACGTCTTCTAACAGGTACATTTATGGGTTTTACTTTCTTGGGAGTATTAATTAGGGTCTATATGGAACTAACTATGTTACCTAATATTTCTCTAAAGCAATTGAATTCTCGAGGTTAGTTTTTCTACGACGCAGTATCTCTATGTCTCATACTTATTATTATTGAGCGAAATGGTTCCTCAAGACCATCGTCATTCGCCACCACTGATATCAAAACCGTTCAATTCCTGACCGCGCAATGGATATATTTGTTCTTAGTCAAGAGTAAAAGAGACAACTAGCCATGCTCACCGAAATAAAAGCAAGTTTGATGAATTTCTCTGTTTCCAAAATTTTTAGTTCTTCAGCAATCGTTATATTTCGAAATCACAGTCGAAAAAGTAATTTTCATAGGCGATTGTTTTTAAATTCTACATTACCGTTTGACGGGTCGCGTTGTACTTCCCCTTTTCCGTTTTTTGAGTCATTGTCGCTAATCTTTACAAGTTTATATCTGGGAACAAGATCGTTGAATATCTTAGCAGACTTGAAAGGTCATATTATTAGTCAAACATTTATGAATTTGGACTCTTTCGTGGCGTCTAGAACGTTCTTTAAGGGCCTTAATTGTTGGCGGAATAATTTCTGAACGACTCCCAACATTTACATTTGCGAGATTGAGTATATAAGAAATGTAAAAGATATAGTTTTCAACTTAAATAAAATGTTTTTAATTATGAATTATTTATTTAAGATCGCTTTCGATCAATACAACGCCATTGTCAGTCGCCACTACTGACATCTAAACCGTTGAAGTTATCACACGCGATGGACGTGTAGAATGTAAATGTATCTGTTCTTAGTCAAGAGTAAAAGAGACAACTAGCCATGCTTGCCAAAATAAGAAGCAATTTAAGAAAGGAGTATTGTGGTGAGACTTTTCAATAGCCACTTTTCACCAGTTCCACCACTTTTCATCACTTTTCACCAGGATTGCTAGATTTCGCAAATACAATTACAAATCGTTTGACGTTAAGGATTTTTCTCATAATGTTCGTAAATAGTTTTTCTTGTAAAATTTCTTACATTGAATATAGCGGCAATTTATTATATCCATTATAAACTAAAATTTATCACTTGTTCACTCAATGGTGAAATGGATGGTTGGTGTATTATTTTATGGGTATTAAAACCATTTGCACATATCTTACATCTCGTTCTAGCATAAAGCATTTTTCTCGTTTCGTCTCGCCATTAATTCTCATCTGGCCCACAAGCCCGTTGAATATCTCGATAGACTATTGTTACAAATAAAAATCGTTTAATTTTGGAAACGGTTTCGGTGCACTTTTCCAATGCATAGACATGGCCCTGTTTCTAAGTAAAGGCTATATTTGTGGAGTTCTAATAAAACGACTGATTTTAAAAACAAATTTATAGATTATATAAAATATACTTTAAGACAGAAATTAAATAGTAATTAAAAAGAAGTAATTAATCGCAAAATAACAAATTTAACAACATTTTATCAATATATGTTATATCGATACAATATCGATATCTTACTGTGACAGATAACAATTTCCCGCCTAAAATAGTAATAATAAACAAAACAAGTCAGTGACAGTTACGAAGTGTATGCTGCCAGTGCTATTGTCCACAGATATTTGCTAACAATAGATGTATAGGAAAATATTTTATGCACGTGAATATAACATGACAAAAATTCGAGATCTATATTCGAATACCTAATATATAAATTAGAAAAATATATAAAATGAATTACAAAACTAAAACCACTTCTTCGACAAAGCTGTTAATTTGAATTATTTTAAAAAAATATTCATGACTTTCGATCGTTCTCATTTTCTCATTAGGAATCAAATCTTGACACACTATGAATGTCTGTGAAACAGGTATTTATTGACGTCGTAGTAACAAGATTGAATATCTAAGGAATGTAAAAGATATAATTTTTTCATCGTTTTATATATAAAGGTGACGTGTTATTTACTAACTATTGCTGCTAAATTGAGAGGAGGCTTTATTGAAGTTTACAACTGAGAACAAGATCGTTGAATATCTTAGCAGACTTGAAAGGTATATTAGTCAAACATTTATGAATTTGGACTCTTTCGTGGCGTCTAGAACGTTCATTAACGAACTTAATTGTTGTCATAATAATTTCTGAGCGTCTCCCAACATTTACATTTGCGAGATTGAGTATATAAGAAATGTAAAAGATATAGTTTTCAACTTTAAAAATATGTTTTTATTTATGAATTATTGAAGATCGCTTTCGATCAATACAACGCCATTGTCAGTCGCCACTACTGACATCAAAACCGTTGAAGTTATCACACCCGATGGACGTGTAGAATGTGAATGTATCTGTTCGTAGTCGAGAGTAAAAGAGACAACTAGCCATGCTTGCCAAAATAAGAAGCAATTGAAGAAAGGAGTATTGTGGTGAGACTTTTTAATAGCCACCAGTTGACCAGTTTTCACCAGTAACACCACTTTTCATCACTTTTTACCAGGATTGCTAGATTTTGCAAATACGATACCAATTTTTTGGCGTTAAGGATTTCTCTCATTGTGGTTGTACACAGTTTTTCTTGTAATATATCTTACGTTGAATATACCGGTTAATTGATATGTCCATTATAAACTATAATTACACTTGTTCACTCAATGGTGAAACGGATGGTTTGTGTATTATTTTATGGTTATAAAAACCATTTGCACATATCTTACATCTCGCTCTAGCGTAAAGCATTTTTCTCGTTTCGTCTCGCGATTAATTCTCATCTCGCCCACAAGCCCGTTGAATATCTCGATAGACTTTTGTTACAAATAAAAATCGTTTTATTTTGGAAACGGTTTTCGGTGCACTTTTCCAATGCATAGACATGGTCCTGTTTCTAAGTAAAAGCTATATTTGTGGAGTTCTAATAAAACAACTGATTTCTTATGCCACTATGAGATGGGATTCATTGTAGAAATAGACATTTAGGTGGGCGTTTGGTTCCAAAATTAACATTATTATTTCATAAGCTACGGGGGTACCTCGAATTTTCGAGGTATTGGTAAGATAGCATGAAATCGGATAAATTATTTAATAAAGTAGCAATTGAATTGAGCTTATATGTTTTATTTTTTATATAAAATTTATGGCCCAAATATTCCCTACGAAGAAATAGAAGTTGTAATGAAAGCTCACTTTCCATTACATGGATAGAGGTACTTTTGATAAAACCACCTATAATACGTATAGTCTGATTTTGAGTCCAGTCAAGTTTTTTAAGATTTGCCTGAGAACTGTCTCCATAAAGAAAGCTCGTGTAATCTGAGCGACTACGGAACATTGAAATATATATCCTACGTAGGTGCTTGGGATGAATTCTCCAACCTGAACCAACCAAAACTTTGTATATAGTTAAAAACCTAATGCATTTATCTTTAATCTCGCTAACATGTTTAGCCCAACTAAGAGACCGATCTAGCCATATCACTAAATATTTAACGTGTTCCACTACGTCAAACATTATATTATTTACTTCAAGTTCAACTACACCTCTAAACGGACGTTTTTTAAATATACAAACCTTATTTTTGGTTGAGGACAGATTCAAACCAGAACCAGACTGAGAACAAGATCGTTTAATATCTCTGTTTAGGGTTTTTACGTAAGATGGAATCATTCCTGAACGTTATCGAGATGTACATGAGATGTATTCTATAGTATAGACGATATCGTTTCTTAGCCTCGCTTTACAAACATTTGTAAACGTAATATTGTATTGAATTAATTTCTATTGTTTAATATATGTACTGTAGATGTGCCTTTTCGAATAAATAAATAAATAAATTAATATACAAGTCCATTAAATATCTCGATGACTATTGTGAGATATATGAATCGTTTAATTTTGGAAACGGATTTTAAACGTATACGTAAACTCCGGACAATGTCGCTCTGGCTTACGGTATGTTTCGTGTAGTCTACGAATCCGTTGAATACCTCGATAGGTGATTGTTACAAATATGTGTCATATTCGTTTTCGTGTGTCGTTCCAATGCATATACTTGGTCCTGTTTCTAAGTAAAGGCTAAGTTTGTAGAGATCTAATACAACGACTGATTTAAAAAACAAATTTATAAATTAATTATCAATTAAAAAGAAGTAATTAATCATAAAATAACGAGTTTAACGACATTTTATCAATACACGAATGAAATAAAAATCAAACTAGCTAATTACGCCATAAAAATCATTTACAGATCATATCGATATCTTACTCTGACAGATAACAATTTCCCGCCAAAAAGAGTAATAAACAAAAGAAGTCCGTGACAGTTACAAAGTGTATGCTGCCAGTGCTATTGACCACAGATATTTGCTAACAATATATATAGAAAAATATTTTAGCACTCTCTCATGGCGTCTAGAACGTTCTTTAACGCCCTTAATTGTGACCAGTATCAAGCCATCAGCGACATACATTCGCCGAAACCTAAGCCCTCCGGACAATGTCGTTTAGGCTGTGGTGTCGGGGAAATCTCTTCGAGCATCGCCCGCAACTCAATGCGTGATGACCGTTGACACCCACCGTGGACCCGGAGATGCATCGGTGATGGTGTGGTTGACAAACATCGCAGTCCAGGCGGAAAGCCACAACCACACGCAAAGATTCATTATCAAAAAGAGTCCCAAAGTAGCGGGAAGGCAAATCCTGCAACCAAGCTCCAGACTCTGCCCTTGACACCGCTCTTAGTCTGGCTAGATCCACTCCCCCAGCCGCACTGACAAGTCTGTCGAGCTCAACAAAACACATTCTCAACAGAACCTATGCTACATGCGCAGAGATCCTAGTGAGACGGTTCTGAGCAAGTAAAAGGAGACCCCCCCCTTATTATCCCCCGACTTAAATTGAACTTGGGAACTACCTCCGGATAAATAGGTGTACCCAGAAAATTAAATAATAATAAAAATTTATTTATTCAAGTAATAAGACTCAAATACATACAAAATTGCAAAAAAATAAAGTAAAATAAACACTACCATCTACTACTTTTACAATTTACTGGTCCAGCTGAAACTTTACAACAGCGGTTTATAAATAAACAGTAAAGTCTGTTAACAATTGTTATTAGAATTTTGTGTGAGCTGGCCCGCACCCTGTGAACCAAGGATGCACACTTTTCGCATTAATGCGTAAAAACAGTCTATATTCTCTTCAGCAAACATCCCTGAAGCACTACAGAAGCGAGGCAACTCCATCAGTAATCTAAAGGTGTTACTGTACTGGACACGAAAAGCATTGTATGATTTTAGTTTATAATTAGCCCACAAACAACATGTATAAAAAAGGTACAGTAAGCGCGGAGTAATGTTTTTTTACAGCCCTTGACGCACGCGCAAATCTTCTGACAAGCATGTTAGCTTTTATTGACAATGCTCTCCTCTCCCTTTCAATGTTATTATCATCCTTGAGACTGGTGGTTAGTATGTGTCCAAGGTATTTAAATTGGAAACCTGAGTCAAGCTCATTTTATTAATTTTTACCGAATTTAATATTTTTTTTATTATCATTTTATTATTATTAAAGGTTTAACGAGACAGTTACTTGAGGCCAGGTAGAATGGAAGAGAAAAGAGAGAAGTTATTATAGGGGCCGGTTCCATATTGAAAAAACTCGCACTTATCGAGTAAATCTATAACCTAAGTCTTTAAAGAGGGGAATCAAAGTAAGGATATCTTGCCTCACGTCTTCTAGCTTTCCCCCAATAGTACCCTCATCTGGGTACCATTTATTAAGAGATTTTAAAGACAAGATTGCCTTGTGGATTGCAAGGCTGAAAGTAAGTGATCTAACTTGGGCTTGGGCTGCGCATCAACTTGGGAAAGTATTAGGGAATTCTCGAAGAAGAGCTGAAAAGGGAACTGATAAACCTGTTGAAGAAATGGGTTAAGAGAAGGAATGTGGGTTAAGTTAGTTTACTTCATAAATTAATAATAATAATTTCAGACTCGACGACGACTCGCGACATTTAAAGTTGTACGTTTATCCTATTTTTAATATTTTTTGGAGTCACCATTTAACTGTAAATATTTGTTACGAGTATATGTATATCTGGGAACAAGATCGTTGAATATCTTAGAAGTCATAAAAGGTATATTAGTCAAACATTTATGGATTTGGACTTTTTCATGTTCGTGTTGACCCAAATTTATCATGCAAACTAATAAATAATAAGGCTGTATATTTTCGATTGCCATGATATAAAAATATATTCTGGATTCCAAACAGTATTTTTAACATTATTTGGAGTCATCGTGTAATATTGTACTATAATATTCAAACATTGGTGAATTTGAACTCTTTCATGCCGTCTAGAACGTTTTTTTATTCTTGTATTGTTGGCGGAATAATTTCTGAACGTCTCCCAACATTAACATTTGCGAGATTGAGTATATAATAAATGTAAAAGATATGTTTTCAACTTTAAAAAAATATGTTTTTAATTATGAATTATTGAAGATCGCTTTCGATCAATAAAACACCATTGTCAGTCGCCACTACTGACATCTAAACCGTTGAAGTTATCACACGCGATGGACGTGTAAAATGTCAAAGTGTCTGTTCTTAGTCAAGAGAGACAACTAGCCAAAATAAGAAGCTATTGAAGAAAGAAGTATTGTGGTATGGAGCTAACTATGTAAAGTTATATTTCTGTTAAGCAATTGAATTCTCGAGGTTTATTTTTCTACATTGCAGTATCTCTATGTTCCGTACTTATTATTATTGAGCGAAATGGTTCCTCAAGACCAATATCATGAGCTACCGCTGATGTCAAAACCGTTGAATTTCTAACCGCGCAACGGATGTATCTGCTATTAGTCAAGAGTAAAAGAGACAACTAGCCATGCTCACCAAAATAAGAAGCAAGTTTGGTCAATTTCACATTTTCCCCAAAAAAAATAATCAATTTACCCGAAGCATATATGACTTCATATGTGTATATGTGTATAACTGACTGTTTCTAAAATGCTGTTGATGGTAGACTTGACTTATGCGTTTTTCTTCAAACATCTCGTCCGTTGAAAATCGTACGTTATTTAACGTTGTAAATTGGGGCGGAAACTTCAAAAATTAAAAGAATAATAATAATCGTTTTGTTGTTTTTAAGAATTTTTGCTCGTAAAACGATGGACATTTTATATGTGACGGTTTTATGTTATACTATTGCTGCTAAATTGAGAAGAGGCTTTATTGAATTTTACAAATAAGAACAAAATCGATGAATATCTTAGCAGACTTGAAAGGTATATTAGTCAAACATTTATGGATTTGGACTCTTTCATGTTCGAGTTGACCCAGATTTATCTTTCAACCCCATCGATAGTATAATCGCTGGTATTTTTTTTCCACTACAATCAACTACAAACAATTCGGTTCAAGAATCAACTATTCATTTTAAGTATCCCCCGACATAACCGGGGGATGAGTTTTTTTCGATGTCCTCCAATTTTTTTTAGAACAAACGAAAAAAATCAACTACATACGAATATCTATAAGAATTAAAAAGAAAAAAATCGATTTTCAAAAGTCGGGTACCAAGTTCACACACCCTCGTTGGGTGGTTAACATTTGTACTTGTGATCGATTGACCGAACATTAATAAAGTAATCTCGCGAGTTTGATATTTTAAATTATCTCTTGAACAATGCAACCAAAAACAAACTGTATAAAACAAATTTTATCGAAATGAAATTACCTTGGTAATAAGGAATTTATTTCTAAATAGATTGATTAATTGCTGTATATGAAAAAAACCGTCTAATAGAAATATCACTCAATATATTACGACACGGTCGCGGTTCCATACCTATGTCGTATTATCTCTTTACCAATATTCGTCCAAATTATATGCAGTAAAAGGGAAAAGACTTTTGTTTTAAACACTTGAGACGATAAGTTTACGTATTTTGATAAAAAATCATAATTGTTGATTATATGAACAATAAACATGACCTAACGATTCAGATTATTTTTTTAAATTAAAAACTACTTTTTGTGGCTTAAATATAAAAGTTAGCCATATGCTGTCGCTGACTTTTTTTGTCGGCATTACCAAGTTTACAACTTTTCTTTAGAACTCAATCATACGTCTCCCATCGTAAAGGCAGCGTTCGTAAGAAACCTTTTGGTTCGACCATTTTTTCACCGACTTACTTTGCAAATCCCACTACCACGAAAAAGTCTTTTCATTTTTCGGGTTAATATCTAGCCTATGACATTCACAAATGATGTGGCTCCGTATACCAATACGGAGCCACATCAAATGAATCTTCAAAATCGGTTATGTAGAGCCAGAGATTACCCCCTACAACCTCACAAACTTTACCTCTTTATAATATTTGTTTAGATATTGTGGATTCTAAACAGTATTTTTAACATTATTTGGAGTCATCGTGTAATTATGTACTATAATATTCAAACATTTCTTTCTTTAACGTCCTTAATTGTTGGCGGAATAATTTTTGAGCGACTCCCAACATTTACATTTGCGAGATTGAGTATATAAGAAATGTAAAAGATATAGTTTTTAACTTTAAAAAAATATCTTTTTAATTATGAATTATTGATGATCGCTTTCGATCAATACAACGCCATTGTCAGTCGCCACTACTGACATCTAAACCGTTGAAGTTATCACACCCGATGGACGTGTAGAATGTGGATGTATCTGTTCTTAGTCAAGTGTAAAAGAGACAACTAGCCATGCTTGCCAAAATAAGAAGCAATTGAGGAAAGGAGTATTGTGGTGAGACTTTTCAATAGCCACCAGTTGACCAGTTTTCACCAGTTCCACCACTTTTCATCACTTTTTACCATGATGTATTATTTTATGGTTATAAAAACCATTTGCACATATCTTACATCTCGCTCTAGCATAAAGCATTTTTCTCGGTATTCGGTGCGCTATTCCATTGCATAGACATGGTCCTGTTTCTAAGTAAAGGCTATATTTGTAGAGATACAAGGTAGTATGTTGAGTTGGTATTCATTGTACTTCTCTAAAACTTGGCGCCCTACGTAGATATGGTCGATTACTGAGTAATCTTTACGGAATCCTGCCTGCTCGATAGGTTGGTGTTCGTCTAGGGTTCTTTCAATTCCTTTTAGTATAATCTTGGCAAAAATTTTATATATGTTTGACATAAGGTTAATAAGGCGATAGTAGATAGTTAGACTCTGTCCACTGCTGGGGAATAATTTCGGTGATTAAGATATCATTAAATATGTTTGTGAGGACCGGTATTAAGACTTCCTTGCTATGTTTTAGTATCTCGTTTCCTTCAGGTCCTGGAGCTTTATCTTGCCTATGAGTATCTATAGCCTTCTCGGCTTCGGCCTGAAGGATATTGAGAATGTCTGAAGTTTCTGTCAATTCTAGGATGTCGGCTCTGCGATGTTTCCATTTCCCACTGTCGTTTTTCATTTTTACCATCCAGTCCTTTAGCTTTGTCAATTCTTTATAGACTTTTTTGACTCCTCCTGTTTTGGATATATACTTTTCTATAGTTTCAGTTCTGCTTTGGTTTCTATTTTTCTTTGTTGTATTTTTAATTTCTTTACTAATTTTGGCAATCTGTTTCCCTCTGTCATGTGTATGTCTTTTGCTGATTAAGTGGTTTTTATCTTCGAGTAGTTAGTTGTAGGTATTTGTTGTTAACCATTTTTTTTGTTCGGTTTTAGTACTTGCAATGAGTTGTGCCTGTGTTTTAATATTATTCTCCATCCAGTTATATTTTGCTTGTACTCCTAAGTCCTCAGTGTTGTATTTAAAATCTGTGAATGAATTTGTCCCTCAGGACGGTTGTTAGATTTTCTATCTGATGTTTTCCGAACTTTGCGCTTCCGAGGCTTTGTCTTGGTCTAGGCTTTTTTGGTCGCTTTCCAGTTAGCTCTGCTCTGATCAGTCTATGATTGGTGTTGAAGTTTAATTTATTGATACCGTTGAAGTTCTTGAAGTAACTTGGTCTGTTAGTCATTATAAAATCAATTTGGTTTTTTGTTTTCCGTCAGGCGAGACCCAGGTCCACATGTTTTTTTATTTTTCTTGAACATAGTATTTAAGATGGTTAGGTTGTTTTCTAGAGCGAAGTTGGTAATTTTATCTCCCTTTCTACTCCTAGTTTTGTTACTATACGTAAATGGTCCTAGTATTTTGTTTTCTCCTAAACGCCTTGCTCCAATTTGACCATTGTAGTCTCCCATTACTATAACATTTTTATGGGTATTCTCTTGGATCGCCTTGTTGAGATCATGGTAAAATGTATCTATTGTTTCATAATTCGATTGTTCTGTAGGCGTATATATTTGTACAATAGACCAGGGTTCTTTATATCCTTGTAGTTTCAGATTCATTATTGCTATACGCTCCGATATTCCTACAAATTCTTCTATACACTCAGTTATATGTTTTTGAATAATAAATCCAACCCCGTGGTGACCTTGGGTCTCTCCTATATGGTAGAGTAAGTAGTCTGCATGGGAAGTAATACTTTCTCCCATTCTTCTCACTTGATGTCTAAAGCATAAATTAATTCTGTGAGATTTTCTTCTTGTTTCAGGGTAAGTACATTGAGGACTGCTACATATATAGTTGATTTTTGGTGTTTGCTATTCTTTTCTGTTGGAAGGTTGTGGTCTCTTTTCCCCACGAAGACCAGTCGGCTTGGGGGAGTTTGTCCTCGGTTGATTTTGTTTCACATTTAAAAAAAAAAACAAATTACCCAAAGCATATATGACTTCGTATGTGTATGTGTGTATAACTTACTCTTTGTGTCGAAAATACTGTCAGTGGTAGACTTGACGTATGCGTTTGTCTTCAAACATCACGTCCGTTAAAAATCGTACGTTATTTAACGTTGTAAATTGGGACGGAAACTTCGCAAATTAAAAGAATTTATGTTTTGTTGTTTTTAAGAATTTTTGATCGTCGATCGATGGACATTGTATATGTGACGGTTTTATGTTATACTATTGCTGCTAAATTGACAGGAAACTTTATTGAAATTTACAAATAAGAACAAAATCGTTGAATATCTTAACAGGCTTGAAACGCATATTAGTCAAACATTTATGAATTTGGACTTTTTCTTGGCGTCTAGAACTCTGTTTTAGATTCTTAGGTAAGACGGAATCGTTCCTGAACGTTATCGAGATGTATACTCTATCGTATAGAGGATATCGTTTCTTAGCCTCGCTTTACAATCATTTGTAAACGTAATATTGTTATTGCAGTGTCCATCCAATTGATCGGCTTTTCTCAATGATCTCTTAGTATTCGAGGGTCGATGTTCTCTCAGTCCCAAATATTAGGTACTGAAAACGCATATTCGCCATTTAAATTTTTCTACTTCAAAGTTTTCTGTTGAAGTATATTGAATTAATTTCCATTGCGGTATTTGTTGTGTTTACAAAGCACCAGTACTACAGTACCGCTTCCATATAGGAGTATTATGGTGAGGCTTTTCACCAGAGATTGCGACATTTCGCAAAAACAATGCCAATTTTATGGCGATAAGGATTTTTCTCATAGTGGTCGTAAACAGTTATTCTTGTAATATTTCTTACATTGAATATACCGGCAATTTTATATGTCCATTATAAACTATAATTACGCTTGTTCACTCATGGTGAAATGGATGGTTGGTGTATTATTTTATGGGTATTAAAAACCATTTGCGCATATTTTACATCTCGCTCTAGCGTAAAGCATTTTTCTCGTTTCTCACAAGCCCGTTGAATATCTCGATAGAATATTGTGACATATAAGAATCGTTTAATTTTGGAAACGGTTTTTAAACGTATAAGTAAACTCCGGACAATCCGTTGAATACCTCGATAGATGATTGGTACAAATATGTGTGACATGGATATGAATTCTGTTTCTAAGTAAAGGCTATCTTTGGAGAGTTTTAATACGACCACGTATGGAGCTTTTTGGTGTGTCTAGTGCGAGTAGTAGTCACTAGATGGCGCTGTTTTCATTCCATACCAATCGCAGTTGACGACAACGCTATCGAGTAGTTAAACTACACTCGCACTGGGACACTGATCGCGTGCGGGTTATATCGTCCTCACTCTTGTATTAACGTTGTATTCTTTACTTCTTAGCTTTAAGTTAAACGTTTTTGTGTTTATATTTTGATTTTCCTATTAAGTATGTATTGACATTATAAATATAAATGTCTACTAGTTATGTTTTTTTTCTTGTTTTTTTAAATAAATGTTTTTTTTATTCTGTTTTATTTTTATATTACTCGAGCTGGAACTGATCAAAGTGATGTTGTATAAAAGAGTATGTAGTCTATAGATACTGAATGAAAGTGAAATGAATTTGTACTACTTGAGAATAGTATACTTTGATAGATTCGACCGTTTTTTTTTTCAACTTTAATTTATAATCTTCAAATATGTCACTCGGAACAAAAAATATTTATCGTCTTTAAATAAATAAACAATTTTAGGCATTCACATGTGGTATGAGATCTTTCGTGTTCTATTTATTTGCGCGTCATTCATTGTGAAGCTTATGTATACAGAGAACGGCATTTTAATTTTTTATTATCAGCTGTCATGCTCGTCGTTTTGCTCGATACAGACTAATACTCGAAATAGTAATGTCCCAATTTGGGACGTATTTCTGTCTTCAATGTGTGCTCTCTAGTATCTGCTTGTTTTAACACGTTTTGTTATTGTTATTAAAACAATTTATAATAACAGAAACCCAATAAAGTGATGTGTATTAAAATAAACAATAGTATCGTTACTTAAACAAATTTATTTTTATTATTGTAATATGATCTATGTACCTACATAGAATGTATGTTCGCCACGTACGCGCAGGCAATTTATACGCAGCTTTACGTTATTTTACTTCATAAACTGTTCGCGGAATAATTTCAGACTCGAGGACGACTTGTGACATTTAAAGTTGTACGTTTATCCTATTTTTAATATTATTTGGGGTCACCATTTAATTATAAATAATTGTTACGAGTGTATATCTGGGAACAAGATCGTTGAATATCTTAGCAGACTTGAAAGGTATATTAGTCAAACATTTATGAATTTGGACTCTTTCGTGGCGTCTAGAACGTTCATTAACGGCCTTAATTGTTGGCATAATAATTTCTGAGCGTCTCCCAACATTTACATTTGCGAGATTGAGTATATAAGAAATGTAAAAGATATAGTTTTCAACTTTAAAAATATGTTTTTATTTATGAATTATTGAAGATCGCTTTCGATCAATACAACGCCATTGTCAGTCGCCACTACTGACATCAAAACCGTTGAAGTTATCACACCCGATGGACGTGTAGAATGTGAATGTATCTGTTCTTAGTCAAGAGTAAAAGAGACAACTAGCCATGCTTGCCAAAATAAGAAGCAATTGAGGAAAGGAGTATTGTGGTGAGACTTTTCAATAGCCACTTTTCACCAGTTCCACCACTTTTCATCACTTTTCACCAGGATTGCTAGATTTTTCTCATAGTGATCGTAAACTGTTTAACTTGTGATGTTTCTTACATTAAATATACCGGCAATTTTTTATGTCCATTATAAACTATAATGAAACTTGTTCACTCATGGTGAAGTGGATGGTTGGTGTATTATTTTATGGGTATTAAAACCATTTGTGCAAATTATATTTCTCATTATAGAGTTAGGGAATAGAGAGTGCACCTGTGTCTCAAAAACTATAATATCTCCTGCATAGTTGGCTATTCTCTCTTGAGATTGACCGCCGTGGCAAAAATCGGTCTGGAGGACATTATTATTATTATTATTTCTCATTCTAGCGTAAGCATTTTTTTCGTTTCATCTCACGATTCTCATCTCACTCACAAGTCTGTTGAATACCTCGATGACTATTTTGACATATAAATCGTGTAATTTTGGAAACGGTTTTCAAACGTATAAGATAAATTCCGTCACTCGACTCTGACTCATATCTCCGTACGACCGCGCGCTCAAATGTCACGCTTGATTCATTCGCCATCGACCTTGAATACAATGAAACGAACGATGATTACTTTATCATCATCACCAAGTACAATAGAACGAGACGTGTGTAAAGTAACTTGAGTCACTTCACGCGGCTCAATATTGTCTAATCAATTGAAACTGTCCAGTGAATTCGATCTTTCTAGAATTCTGTTCGGTCGACGTGAGCAGCTTTTGTCGTTCGTTTATGCACAGCCGGTGTATAAGGCCTTCCCGCTCTAGCTTACGCTATTTCGTGTAGTCTACGAATTAGTTGAATTTCTCGATATATAATTGTTACGAATATGTATCATATTCGTTTTCGTCCGTTTGTTGTTTGCTGTGTGTTGTTGTTGATTTAAAAAACAAATTTATAAATTATATAAAATATACTTTTAAGACAAAAGTGAAATAGCAATTAAAAAGAAGTAATTAACAACAAAATAATGAATTTAACGACATTTTATCAATACACGAATGAAACAAATCAAATTACATAATTAAGTGATGAAAATAATTTACTTATCACGTGTATATCTTACTCTGACAGATAACAATTTCCCGCCTAAAAGAGTAATAATATAAAAAGAAGGCGGTTACTAGATGGCGCTGTTTTCATTCCATACAAATCGCAGTTGACGACAAAGCTATCGAGTAATTAAACAGCACTCGCACTGGGACACTGACCGCGTGCGGGTTATATCGTCCTCACTCTTGTATTAAGCTTTAAGTTAAACGTTTTTGTTTTTATGTTTTGATTTTCCTATTAAGTATGTATTGACATTATAAATATAAATGGCTATTAGTTATGTTTTTTTAATTGTTTTTTAAAATAAAAGCTTTTTTTTTGGTGTGTTTCATTCTTTTATTACTCGAGCTCGAGCTGATCAAAGTAATGTTGTATATAAGAAATGCATATGTACTACACAAGAAAACTATGTTTTATTTAGTGATGTATATAAGCGTATATAGGGTATGGGTACTAGTGAAATGATTTGTACTACTTAAGAATAGTACATATATTTTAGTAGATTCGATCGTTTTTTTTTCAACTTCAATTTATAATCTTTCAATATGTCAATCGGAACAAAAAATATTTACTATCTTTAAATATAAATAAACAAACAATTTTAAGCATTCATATGTGGTCTGAGATCCCCTGGGTACTATTTATTTTCACGTCATTCATTGAAGCTTGTGTTGACAGCGGACGTCATTTTTATTATTTATTATCAGCTGTCATGCTGGTCACCTTTCTTGATACAGAATAATACTCGAAATAGTAACGGCCCAATTTGGGACGTATTTCAGTCTTCAATTTGTGCTCGCTAGTACAATAATATACATGCTAAAACAAGCAGATCTTGTTTTAGCATGTATATTATTGTTATTAAATCAATTTATAATTACAAAAACCCAATAAATTAATGTGTATTAAAATAAACAAAAGTACTTAAACAAATTTATTTTTATTATTATAATATAATTTAAAAGTCGCATATTTTGTGTAAGTTGAATGTGTTTGTTTTTTTATTACATGTAAAAGTATGGTGACTGCCGATGGTCCTTAATAAAATAAAATTAAATAATCTATGTACCTACATAGAACGTATATTATCCACGTACGCGCAGGCAATTTATACGCAGCTTTACGTTATTTTACTTCATAAATTGTTCGCGGAATAGTTTAAGACTCGACGAGGACTCGCGACATTTAAAGTTGTACGTTTACCCTATTTTTAATATTATTTGGGGTCATCATTTAATTATAACTAATTGTTACGAGTGTATATTAGTTGATAAACATCAAACGTCAACATGTCCTAGATAATTGATAAAGAGGTAAACCCATAAAGTTGTTTGCAGATCCAGACTTTGTTATTCCGTAAATTTTAATGTTCGATTTACCTTAATTTTATAATATGTATCCCAAATTGCATAAAAATATAACGCATTACGTTCAATCTTATCAAAATCGTAAAAACTGGTTTGGACATGTTGGATTTTGAAATAAAACAGTAGACATATTTGTCTTTGAAAAAAAGTCATAATCGGACATATTAGATTTTGATCAAAATACTGATGACGTCATAATGGTGTTACGGCTAACACTACTAGAGCTGTGGAATAAAAAAAATGTTTATATTTATATTCTATTCTTGAATTATACTAGATACTTAAATGGCTAAAATCACAATTCAGTTACAATCAGAATCACAGTCTCAAAATAATTAGTAACAAAGTTTAGTTAGTAAAAAAGAATAGTTAAACAAAATCGGTAATTTCTTCATTTTCTATATCTTTGTTTTTTTTTTTTTTTTTTTTTTTTTAGAATAGGAAGGTGGACGAGCATTTGGGCCACCTGATGGTAAGTGGTCACCAAACGCCCTTAGACATTGGCATTGTAAGAAATGTCAACCATCGCTTATAGCCAATGCGCCACCAACCTTGGGAACTAAGATTTTATGTCCCTTGTGCCTGTAATTACACTGGCTCACTCACCCTTCAAACCGGAACACAACAATATCAAGTATTGCTGTTTTGTGGTAGAATATCTGATGAGTGGGTGGTACCTACCCAGACGGGCTTGCACAAAGCCCTACCACCAGTAAACTCAGGGTCTCAGACACTTTCATTTTCTGAATCATTGGTCACTGCGCTATTGTCGACACTAGTGAAAATATTTTTATAATAAGAAAGTCCTTCACAGGCCTGTCATTCGTCTCCATAATGTTTTATCAAAAGATTTTTGACATCGCTTAATTTGGCAGCTTTAATAGGAACTCGGACTGATATAGTAACTAAATTTAGATCGTTTAATCTCTTTCCACGTTTTGTCAAAGATTTGCTACATCGAATATCATTTCTATATGAAACTTCACCGCGAACATGGACTACAGAACGATTTACTTTTTGGAATAAAATTCTTTTGCACTTGCTTTTTTGGAAATGCCAACTTTGAGTGTTTTTGAGAAATTCTTTGCTTTTTCCAGTCATATATAGGTACTTCCGTCGCTAGTTTATGAAAAATTGCATGTTCACTATTAATTTGTTCATTATCACCTGGATTAATTATATTCTCTTTTTTCTTTATTATGTTTTCATTGTAGGCGAAAACTCTGTCCGAGGGTAAGAACGAGTGTCTGGTCACGGGAAATATCATTTCAACATACTTCATATTTTTCGTGGTTTCTAAAAGCCATTTCATAAGCATACATATAGTAAGTAAGTTTTTATTTTGGCCTCCGCAGCCGTCTGACATTAACCTTAGTCGACTCACTCCATTCATGTCCATAGAATTCGTACAGTGATACAGTGCGGAGCAAATCTCATTTGAACCTTTTGCCTCCACATCTTCAGTCCAAATGTACATGAATGTTCTTGGTAGTCATGGGTGCGCGTGAATTTTTGTATGTTGATTGGTCAGGTATTTTAGGCAGGGCCAGATTTTTCTCACAATCAAATGAAATTATGACGAGACCAGGAACTTGTTCTCGTAAAGACAATATGCTTAATTATTTAATTGTCTTGTGCGACTTTAGAAATATTTCGAAACAGTCGTTTATGAAAATAAAAAAGGTCCTGGTTTGCGAGCGACAGACATTTTATATTTTGATGCCTTAAATTTGATACCTTTATGCAAAAATTTGATGCCTTTTAGGTAAACCAGCTGCAGAATATCTGAAACAAGGAATTAAGTTAAATACTTAAATTCTATAAAAATTACTTAAACCAATACTAACTGTATCCGAGATTATATTGGAACAAATGGAGTGGATGAATAAAAAGTATTTTATTAACGATTAAAAAATAGGAAGGGCGTGAACTAATAGTAGGAATTAAAAAATAAAAATAGTTTATTAAAAATTTGCAAAAGGAGTGGTAGCCCTGCGACTATTTTACGTTTAGTTAAGAAATATTAAAGTTTGACTTACAATTTTTGATTTTTCTCTGTATTCTTCTGCTGCGTCTTTATGTTACTTTTTTTTTCTGGTTTTGTTAGAGTCAACATATTTAACTTTATTTTCCATATTTATTAGTAAAACTAATTAACATTAAAGTAAATCACAGAGCTAAACGAAGTCAGTCATTAATTCAAACAATAATAACCGCCATATTAACCGAACGGGTGGCTTTGATTTCACGGTTTGGACATATTAAAAAAAAAGGAAGTTTACTTGTGGTTTTTAAAGCAAATAATGTACATATTTTATATTGAAAACTTTTAGAACCTTTCGTTTTTTTTACTAAATGTTGGTATAAAAAAGTATGTTTTTGTTAATGGTGGACATATTGGTGTTTGATATTTATCAACTTATCTGGGAACAAGATCGTTGAATATCTTAGCAGACTTGAAAGGTATATTAGTCAAACATTTATGGATTTGGACTCTTTCATGTTCGAGTTGACCCAGATTTACCATTCAACCCCATCAATAGTATAATCGCTGGTATTTTTTTCCACTACAATCAACTACAAACGATTCGGTTCAAGAATCAACTATTCATTTTAAGTATCCCCCGACAAAACCGGGGGATGAGTTGTTTTCGATGTCCTCCAATTTTAGAACAAACGAAAAAAATCAAGTACATACGAATCTATAAGAATCAAAAAGAAAAAAATCCATTTTCAAAAGTCGGGTGCCAAGTTCACACAACCTCGTTGGGTGGTAAACATTTGTACTTGTGATCGATTGACCGAACATTAATAAAGTTATCTCGCGAGTTTGATATTTTAAATTATCTCTTGAACAATGCAACCAAAAACAAACTGTATATGAATATGTATATAAATATTCGTCCAAATTATATGCAGTAAAAGGGAAAAGACTTTTGTTTTAAACACTTGAGACGATAAGTTTACTTATTTTGATAAAAAATCATAATTGTTGATTATGTGAACAATAAACATGACCTAACGATTCAAATTATTTTTTTAACTTAAAAACTACTTTTTGTGGCTTAAATATAAAAGTTAGCCATATGCTGTCGCTGACTTTTTTTGTCGGCATTACCAAGTTTACAACTTTTCTTTAGAACTCAATCATACGTCTCCCATCGTAAAGGCAGCGTTCGTAAGAAACCTTTTCGTTCGACCATTTTTTCACCGACTTACTTTGCAAATCCCACTACTACGAAAAAGTCTTTTCATTTTCCGGGTTAATCACCCAGATATTACCCCCTACAATCTCACAAACTTTACCTCTTTATAATATTAGTTTAGATATTGTGGATTCTAAACAGTATTTTTAACATTATTTGGAGTCATCGTGTAATTATGTACTATAATATTCAAACATTTGGATTAGGACTCCTTCATGCCGTCTAGAACGTTCTTTTATTATTGTATTGTTGTAGGAATAAGTTCTGAACGCTTCCTAACATGTACATTTTTATGGCTTTTACTTTTATTATTAGGGTATATATGGAGCTAACCTTACATTTTTCTTAAGCAATTGAATTCTCGAGATTAGTTTTTCTACGACACAGTATCTCTATGTCTCAAACTTATTATTATTGAATTTGTTCCTCAAGACCATTGCCATTAGCTACCACTGATGTCAAAACCGTTGAACTCCTAACCGCGCAATGGATGTAGCTGTTATTAGTCAAGAGTAAAAGAGACAATTAACCATGCTCATCAATATAAGAAGCAAGTTTGATCAATTTCACATTTTTCCAAAAAAAAAAAAACAATTTACCCGTAGTATATATGCCGAGGGGAGATTGAGAGGAGGCTTTATTGAAGTTTACACATGAGAACAAAATCGTTGAATATATTACCAGACTTGGAAGGTATATTAGTCAAACATTTATGAATTTGGACTCTTTCATGGCGTCTAGAACGTTCTTTAACGCCCTGAATTGTTGGCGGAATAATTTTTGAGCGACTCCTAACATTTACATTTGCGAGATTGAGTATATAAGAAATGTAAAAGATATAGTTTTCAACTTTAAAAAAATATCTTTTTAATTATGAATTATTGATGATCGCTTTCGATCAATACAACGCCATTGTCAGTCGCCACTACTGACATCTAAACCGTTGAAGTTATCACACCCGATGGACGTGTAGAATGTGGATGTATCTGTTCTTAGTCAAGTGTAAAAGAGACAACTAGCCATGCTTGCCAAAATAAGAAGCAATTGAGGAAAGGAGTATTGTGGTGAGACTTTTCAATAGCCACCAGTTGACCAGTTTTCACCAGTTCCACCACTTTTCATCACTTTTTACCATGATGTTTTATTTTATGGTTATAAAAACCATTTGCACATATCTTACATCTCGCTCTAGCATAAAGCATTTTTCTCGGTTTTCGGTGCGCTATTCCATTGCATAGACATGGTCCTGTTTCTAAGTGAAGGCTATATTTGTAGAGATACAAGGTAGTATGTTGAGTTGGTATTCGTTGTACTTCTCTAAAACTTGGCGCACTACGTAGATATGGTCGATCACTGAGTAATCTTTACGGAATCCTGCCTGCTCGATAGGTTGGTGTTCGTCTAGGGTTCTTTCAATTCCTTTTAGTATAATCATGGCAAAAATTTTATATATGTTTGACATAAGGCTAATAAGGCGATAGTTTCCGATGTCATATTTGTCTCCTTTCTTATACACTATAATGTTAGACTCTGTCCACTGCTGGGAAATAATTTCGGTGATTAAGATATCATTAAATATGTTTGTGAGGACCGGTATTAAGACTTCCTTGCTATGTTTTAGTATCTCGTTTCCTTCAGGTCCTGGAGCTTTATCTTGCCTATGAGTATCCATAGCCTTCTCGGCTTCGGCGTGAAGGATATTGAGAATGTCTGAAGTTTCTGTCAATTCTAGGATGTCGGCTCTGCGATGTTTCCATTTCCCACTGTCGTTTTTCATTTTTACCATCCAGTCCTTTAGCTTTGTCAATTCTTTATAGACTTTTTTGACTCCTCCTGTTTTGGATATATACTTTTCTATAGTTTCAGTTCTGCTTTGGTTTCTATTTTTCTTTGTTGTATTTTTAATTTCATTACTAATTTTGGCAATCTGTTTCCCTCTGTCATGTGTTTGTCTTTTGCTGATTAAGTGGTTTTTATCTTCGAGTAGTTAGTTGTAGGTATTTGTTGTTAACCATTTTTTTTGTTCGGTTTTAGTACTTGCAATGAGTTGTGCCTGTGTTTTAATATTATTCTCCATCCAGTTATATTTTTCTTGTACTCCTAAGTCCTCAGTGTTGTATTTAAAATCTGTGAATGAATTTGTCCCTCAGGACGGTTGTTAGATTTTCTATCTGATGTTTTCCGAACTTTGCGCTTCCGAGGCTTTGTCTTGGTCTAGGCTTTTTTGGTTGCTTTCCAGTTAGCTCTGCTCTGATCAGTCTATGATTGGTGTTGAAGTTTAATTTATTGATACCGTTGAAGTTCTTGAAGTAACTTGGTCTGTTAGTCATTATAAAATCAATTTGGTTTTTTGTTTTCCGTCAGGCGAGACCCAGGTCCACATGTTTTTTTATTTTTCTTGAACATAGTATTTAAGATTTTTAGGTTGTTTTCTAGAGCGAAGTTGGTAATTTTATCTCCCTTTCTACTCCTAGTTTTGTTACTATACGTAAATGGTCCTAGTATTTTGTTTTCTCCTAAACGCCTTGCTCCAATTTGACCATTGTAGTCTCCCATTACTATAACATTTTTATGGGTATTCTCTTGGATCGCCTTGTTGAGATCATGGTAAAATGTATCTATTGTTTCTGAATTCGATTGTTCTGTAGGCGTATATATTTGTACAATAGACCAGGGTTCTTTATATCCTTGTAGTTTCAGATTCATTATTGCTATACGCTCCGATATTCCTACAAATTCTTCTATACACTCAGTTATATGTTTTTGAATAATAAATCCAACCCCGTGGTGACCTTGGGTCTCTCCTATATGGTAGAGTAAGTAGTCTGCATGGGAAGTAATACTTTCTCCTATTCTTCTCACTTGATGTCTAAAGCATAAATTAATTCTGTGAGATTTTCTTCTTGTTTCAGGGTAAGTACATTGAGGACTGCTACATATATAGTTGATTTTTGGTGTTTGCTATTCTTTTCTGTTGGAAGGTTGTGGTCTCTTTTCCCCACGAAGACCAGTCGGCTTGGGGGAGTTTGTCCTCGGTTGATTTTGTTTCACATTTAAAAAAAAAAAACAAATTACCCAAAGCATATATGACTTCGTATGTGTATGTGTGTATAACTTACTCTTTGTGTCGAAAATACTGTCAGTGGTAGACTTGACGTATGCGTTTGTCTTCAAACATCACGTCCGTTTAAAATCGTACGTTATTTAACGTTGTAAAATGGGACGGAAACTTCGCAAATTAAAAGAATTTATGTTTTGTTGTTTTTAAGAATTTTTGATCGTCGATCGATGGACATTGTATATGTGACGGTTTTATGTTATACTATTGCTGCTAAATTGACAGGAAACTTTATTGAAATTTACAAATGAGAACAAAATCGTTGAATATCTTAACAGGCTTGAAACGTATATTAGTCAAACATTTATGAATTTGGACTCTTTCATGGCGTCTAGAACTCTGTTTTAGATTCTTAGGTAAGACGGAATCCTTCCTGAACGTTATCGAGATGTATACTCTATAGTATAGACGATATCGTTTCTTAGCCTCGCTTTACAATCATTTGTAAACGTAATATTGTTATTACAGTGTCCATCCAATTGATCGGCTTTCCTCAATGATCTCTTAGTATACGAGGGTCGATGTTCTCTCAGTCCGAAATATTAGGTACTGAAAACGCATATTCGCCATTTAAATTTTTCTACTTCAAAGTTTTCTGTTGAAGTATATTGAATTAATTTCCATTGCGGTATTTGTTGTGTTTACAAAGCACCAGTACTAAGTTGAAATTTTTTCACAAGTAACCATTGTATTTAGATTTTTTCCTTGATTGAAAAAAGGGAATACTAATCTCTCATTACAATGTTCATAAGTATACTCTCTCGCTTTCTCCTCACTATATTTATACAATTTCCAGTATAGTATAGTCATTTCCAGACGTTTCTGCTCCCGCTTCCATATAGGAGTATTATGGTGAGGCTTTTCACCAGAGATTGCGACATTTCGCAAAAACAATGCCAATTTTATGGCGATAAGGATTTTTCTCATAGTGGTCGTAAACAGTTATTCTTGTAATATTTCTTACATTGAATATACCGGCAATTTTATATGTCCATTATAAACTATAATTACGCTTGTTCACTCAATGGTGAAATGGATGGTTGGTGTATTATTTTATGGGTTTTAAAACCATTTGCACATATCTTACATCTCGTTCTAGCATAAAGCATTTATCTCGTTTCGTTTCGCGATTAATTCTCATCTCGCCCACAAGCCCGTTGAATATCTCGATGACTACAAATTACAAATAAAAATCTTTTAATTTTGGAAATGGTTTCGGTGCGCTGTTCCAATGCATGGAAATGGTCTTGTTTCTAAGTAAAGGCTATATTTGTGGAGTTCTAATAAAACGACTGATTTCAAAAACAAACAAAACAAAAAAAATTTATAAATTATATAAAATATACTTTTAAGACAGAAATTAAATAGCAATTAAAAAGAATTAATTAATCACAAAATAACGAATTTAACAACATTTTCTCAATACAGTAAAGAAATGGAGCTAACTATGTAACCTTATATTTCTGTTAAGCAATTAAATTCTAAGGTTTATTTTTCTACAATGCAGTATCTCTATGTCTCATACTTATTATTATTGAGCGAAATGGTTCCTCAAGACCATTGTCATGAGCTACCGCTGGTGTCAAAACCGTTGAATTCCTAACCACGCAATGGAGGTATCTGTTTTTAGTCAAGAGTAAAAGAGACAACTAGCCATGCTCACCAAAATAAGAAGCAAGTTTGGTCAATTTCACATTTTTCCCAAAAAAAAAAAAAAAAAAAATTTACCCATAGCATAAATTACTTCATACGTGTATTTGTGTATAACATACTCTTTGTTTCTAAAATGCTGTTGATGGAAGACTATAGTATGTATATGTTGAGTTGGTATTCGTTGTACTTCTCTAAAACTTGGCGCACTACGTAGATATGGTCGATCACTGAGTAATCTTTACGGAATCCTGCCTGCTCGATAGGTTGGTGTTCGTCTAGGGTTCTTTCAATTCCTTTTAGTATAATCTTGGCAAAAATTTTATATATGTTTGACATAAGGCTAATAAGGCGATAGTTTCCGATGTCATATTTGTCTCCTTTATTTATATACTCTTTATTGCACACCAATATAGACAAAAATAATAGGAGTAAAACAAAAACAAAGAAAAGAAAAATGTACAATAGGCGGCCTTATCGCTAAAACAGCGATCTCTTCCAGGCAACCTTTGGTAGAGGAGAGAGATAGGATGGTAGGGGTGTACAAATTATTTAAGACATAAAAAAAATAAAAATAGATACAATATATATATGTATATATACGATACATAAATAAATATTCCATAAATATATAATTATATAATAATATAATATACATACACATTATAAATATATACATTTACATACTATAGATACTTACATAATAAATAAAATATTTAATTGCAGTATTTCTTCATGAAGCAAGATAGTGCTCTTTTATCATTTTTTTAAAAGAAGTAATAGTTGGTGCACGTCTTGCTTCTAGTGGAAGAGAGTTCCAAAGACGAATTGAATGGACTGTAAATGAGTCACTATAAAAAGATGTATGAGGTGGTATTTTTAAAATCAAATTCTCTTCAGAACGAAGATTATGGCTATGTGAAGAACTAAGAAATTGAAAACGTTCTTTTAGATATGAAGGAGAAGACGGATTGAACAGAATACAGTACAGAAGTTGAAGGATGTGAGTATTCCTGCGAAGCCGGTTTGGGAGCCACTTGAGCTTTTTACGAAATTCAGAAACGTGATCATATTTACGAAGACCAAATATGAATCGGATGCAAAGATTTTGGAGACGCTCAAGTTTATTAAGTTGCTCCTCTTTTAGATCAAGATAACATGCGTCAGCATAATCGAGAATTGGTAGTAGGAGTGACTGTGCTAACATAATTTTGGTAGGGATGGGTAGAAAATTGCGTAACCTTCGAAGGGAGCCAAAGGCTGCAAAAATTTTTTTACTAACCTCACTTATCTGTGGTTCCCAAGACAGGTGCTGGTCAAAGGAAATTCCCAAATTCCTAGCTGTAACACTGAACGGTATGTTAACACCGTTAAAGTGTTCCTTTCTTATACACTATAATATTAGACTCTGTCCACTGCTGGGAAATAATTTCGGTGATTAAGATATCATTAAATATGTTCGTGAGGACCGGTATTAAGACTTCCTTGCTATGTTTTAGTATCTCGTTTCCTTCAGGTCCAGGAGCTTTATCTTGCCTATGAGTATCCATAGCCTTCTCGGCTTCGGCCTGAAGGATATTGAGAATGTCTGAAGTTTCTGTCAATTCTAGGATGTCGGCTCTGCGATGTTTCCATTTCCCACTGTCGTTTTTCATTTTTACCATCCAGTCCTTTAGCTTTGTCAATTCTTTATAGACTTTTTTGACTCCTCCTGTTTTCGATATATACTTTTCTAGAGTTTCAATTAGGCTTTGGTTTCTATTTTTCTTTGTTGTATTTTTAATTTCTTTACTAATTTTGGCAATCTGTTTCCCTCTGTCATGTGTTTGTCTTTTGCTGATTAAGTGGTTTTTATCTTCGAGTAGTTAGTTGTAGGTATTTGTTGTTAACCATTTTTTTTGTTCGGTTTTAGTACTTGCAATGAGTTGTGCCTGTGTTTTAATATTACTCTCCATCCAGTTATATTTTTCTTGTACTCCTAAGTCCTCAGTGTTGTATTTAAAATCTGTGAATGAATTTGTCCCTCAGGACGGTTGTTAGATTTTCTATCTGATGTTTTCCGAACTTTGCGCTTCCGAGGCTTTGTCTTGGTCTAGGCTTTTTTGGTTGCTTTCCAGTTAGCTCTGCTCTGATCAGTCTATGATTGGTGTTGAAGTTTAATTTATTGATACCGTTGAAGTTCTTGAAGTAACTTGGTGTGTTAGTCATTATAAAATCAATTTGGATTTTTGTTTTCCGTCAGCGAGACCCAGGTCCACATGTTTTTTTATTTTTCTTGAACATAGTATTTAAGATGGTTAGGTTGTTTTCTAAAGCGAAGTTGGTAATTTTATCTCCCTTTCTACTCCTAGTTTTGTTACTATACGTAAATGGTCCTAGTATTTTGTTTTCTCCTAAACGCCTTGCTCCAATTTGACCATTGTAGTCTCCCATTACTATAACATTTTTATGGGTATTCTCTTGGATCGCCTTGTTGAGATCATGGTAAAATGTATCTATTGTTTCATAATTCGATTGTTCTGTAGGCGTATATATTTGTACAATAGACCAGGGTTCTTTATATCCTTGTAGTTTCAGATTCATTATTGCTATACGCTCCGATATTCCTACAAATTCTTCTATACACTCAGTTATATGTTTTTTAATAATAAATCCAACCCCGTGGTGACCTTGGGTCTCTCCTATATGGTAGAGTAAGTAGTCTGCATGGGAAGTAATACTTTCTCCCATTCTTCTCACTTGATGTCTAAAGCATAAATTAATTCTGTGAGATTTTCTTCTTGTTTCAGCGTAAGTACATTGAGGACTGCTACATATATAGTTGATTTTTGGTGTTTGCTATTCTTTTCTGTTGGAAGGTTGTGGTCTCTTTTCCCCACGAAGACCAGTCGGCTTGGGGGAGTTTGTCCTCGGTTGATTTTGTTTCACATTTAAAAAAAAAAACAAATTACCCAAAGCATATATGACTTCGTATGTGTATGTGTGTATAACTTACTCTTTGTGTCGAAAATACTGTCAGTGGTAGACTTGACGTATGCGTTTGTCTTCAAACATCACGTCCGTTTAAAATCGTACGTTATTTAACGTTGTAAAATGGGACGGAAACTTCGCAAATTAAAAGAATTTATGTTTTGTTGTTTTTAAGAATTTTTGATCGTCGATCGATGGACATTGTATATGTGACGGTTTTATGTTATACTATTGCTGCTAAATTGACAGGAAACTTTATTGAAATTTACAAATGAGAACAAAATCGTTGAATATCTTAACAGGCTTGAAACGTATATTAGTCAAACATTTATGAATTTGGACTCTTTCATGGCGTCTAGAACTCTGTTTTAGATTCTTAGGTAAGACGGAATCCTTCCTGAACGTTATCGAGATGTATACTCTATAGTATAGACGATATCGTTTCTTAGCCTCGCTTTACAATCATTTGTAAACGTAATATTGTTATTACAGTGTCCATCCAATTGATCGGCTTTCCTCAATGATCTCTTAGTATACGAGGGTCGATGTTCTCTCAGTCCGAAATATTAGGTACTGAAAACGCATATTCGCCATTTAAATTTTTCTACTTCAAAGTTTTCTGTTGAAGTATATTGAATTAATTTCCATTGCGGTATTTGTTGTGTTTACAAAGCACCAGTACTAAGTTGAAATTTTTTCACAAGTAACCATTGTATTTAGATTTTTTCCTTGATTGAAAAAAGGGAATACTAATCTCTCATTACAATGTTCATAAGTATACTCTCTCGCTTTCTTCTCACTATATTTATACAATTTCCAGTATAGTATAGTAATTTCCAGACGTTTCTGCTCCTGCTTCCATATAGGAGTATTATGGTGAGACTTTTCACCAGAAATTGAGACATTTCGCAAAAACAATGCCAATTTTATGGCGATAAGGATTTTTCTCATAGTGGTCGTAAACAGTTATTCGTGTAATATTTCTTACATTGAATATACCGGCAATTTTATATGTCCATTATAAACTATAATTACGCTTGTTCACTCATGGTGAAATGGATGGTTGGTGTATTATTTTATGGGTATTAAAAACCATTTGCGCATATTTTACATCTCGCTCTAGCGTAAAGCATTTTTCTCGTTTCTCACAAGCCCGTTGAATATCTCGATAGAATATTGTGACATATAAGAATCGTTTAATTTTGGAAACGGTTTTTAAACGTATAAGTAAACTCCGGACAATCCGTTGAATACCTCGATAGATGATTGTTACAAATATGTGTGACATGGATATGAATTCTGTTTCTAAGTAAAGGCTATCTTTGGAGAGTTTTAATACGACCACGTATGGAGCTTTTTGGTGTGTCTAGTGCGAGTAGTAGACGTTACCTGCGATTTGTATGGGATTTCCGTTATTGTCACTAGATGGCGCTGTTTTCATTCCATACCAATCGCAGTTGACGACAACGCTATCGAGTAGTTAAACAACACTCGCACTGGGACACTGATCGCGTGCGGGTTATATCGTCCTCACTCTTGTATTAATGTTGTATTCTTTACTTCTTAGCTTTAAGTTAAACGTTTTTGTGTTTATATTTTGATTTTCCTATTAAGTATGTATTGACATTATAAATATAAATGTCTACTAGTTATGTTTTTTTTACTTGTTTTTTTAAATAAATGTTTTTTTTTAATTCTGTTTTGTTTTTATATTGCTCGAGCTCGAACCGATCAAAGTAATGTTGTATAAAAAAGTATGTAGTCTATAGATACTGAATGAAAGTGAAATGAATTTGTACTACTTGAGAATAGTATACTTTGATAGATTCGACCGTTTTTTTCAACTTTAATTTATAATCTTCAAATATGTCACTCGGAACAAAAAATATTTATCGTCTTTAAATAAATAAACAATTTTAGGCATTCACATGTGGTATGAGATCTTTCGTGTTCTATTTATTTGCGCGTCATTCATTGTGAAGCTTATGTATACAGAGAACGGCATTTTTAATATTTATTATCAGCTGTCATGCTCGTCGTTTTGCTCGATACAGACTAATACTCGAAATAGTAATGTCTCAATTTGGGACGTATTTCTGTCTTCAATGTCTGCTCTCTAGTATCTGCTTGTTTTAACACGTTTTGTTATTGTTATTAGAACAATTTATAATAACATAAACCCAATAAAGTGATGTGTATTAAAATAAACAACAGTATCGTTACTTAAACAAATTTATTTTTATTATTGTAATATGATCTATGTACCTACATAGAATGTATATTCGCCACGTACGCGCAGGCAATTACGTATAATAATATACGCAGCTTTACGTTATTTTACTTCATAAACTGTTCGCGGAATAATTTCAGACTCGACGACGACTCGTGACATTTAAAGTTGTACGTTTATCCTATTTTTAATATTATTTGGGGTCACCATTTAATTATAACTAATTGTTACGAGTGTATATCTGGGAACAAGATCGTTGAATATCTTAGCGGACTTGAAAGGTATATTAGTCAATTATTTATGAATTTGGACTCTTTCATGGCGTCTAGAACGTTCTTTAACGCCCTTAATTGTTGGCGGAATAATTTCTGAACGACTCCCAACATTTACATTTGCGAGATTGAGTATATAAGAAATGTAAAAGATATAGTTTTCAACTTAAAAAAAATGTTTTTAATTATGAATTATTTATTTAAGATCGTTTTCGATCAATACAACGCCATTGTCAGTCGCCACTACTGACATCTAAACCGTTGAAGTTATCACACGCGATGGACGTGTAGAATGTAAATGTATCTGTTCTTAGTCAAGAGTAAAAGAGACAACTAGCCATGCTTGCCAAAATAAGAAGCAATTTAAGAAAGGAGTATTGTGGTGAGACTATTCAGTTGCCACTTTTCACCAGTTCCACCACTTTTCATCACTTTTCACCAGGATTGCTAGATTTCGCAAATACAATTACAAATCGTTTGACGTTAAGGATTTTTCTCATAATGTTCGTAAATAGTTTTTCTCGTAAAATTTCTTACATTGAATATAGCGGCAATTTATTATATCCATTATAAACTAAAATTTATCACTTGTTCACTCAATGGTGAAATGGATGGTTGGTGTATTATTTTATGGGTATTAAAACCATTTGCACATATCTTACATCTCGTTCTAGTATAAAGCATTTTTCTCGTTTCGTCTCGCCATTAATTCTCATCTGGCCCACAAGCCCGTTGAATATCTCGATAGACTATTGTTACAAATAAAAATCGTTTAATTTTGGAAACGGTTTCGGTGCACTTTTCCAATGCATAGACATGGCCCTGTTTCTAAGTAAAGGCTATATTTGTGGAGTTCTAATAAAACGACTGATTTTAAAAACAAATTTATAGATTATATAAAATATACTTTAAGACAGAAATTAAATAGTAATTAAAAAGAAGTAATTAATCGCAAAATAACAAATTTAACAACATTTTATCAATATATGTTATATCGATACAATATCGATATCTTACTGTGACAGATAACAATTTCCCGCCTAAAATAGTAATAATAAACAAAACAAGTCAGTGACAGTTACGAAGTGTATGCTGCCAGTGCTATTGTCCACAGATATTTGCTAACAATAGATATATAGGAAAATATTTTATGCACATGAATATAACATGACAAAAATTCGAGATCTATATTCGAATACCTAATATATAAATTAGAAAAACATATAAAATGAATTACAAAACTAAAACCACTTCTTCGACAAAGCTGTTAATTTGAATTATTTTAAAAAAATATTCATGACTTTCGATCGTTCTCATTTTCTCATTAGGAATCAAATCTTGGCACACTATGAATGTCTGTGAAACAGGTATTTATTGACGTCGTAGTAACAAGATTGAATATCTAAGGAATGTAAAAGATATAATTTTTTCATCGTTTTATATATAAAGGTGACGTGTTATTTACTAACTATTGCTGCTAAATTGAGAGGAGGCTTTATTGAAGTTTACAACTGAGAACAAAATCGTTGAATATCTTAGCAGACTTGAAAGGTATATTAGTCAAACATTTATGAATTTGGACTCTTTCGTGGCGTCTAGAACGTTCATTAACGAACTTAATTGTTGTCATAATAATTTCTGAGCGTCTCCCAACATTTACATTTGCGAGATAGAGTATATAAGAAATGTAAAAGATATAGTTTTCAACTTTAAAAATATGTTTTTATTTATGAATTATTGAAGATCGCTTTCGATCAATACAACGCCATTGTCAGTCGCCACTACTGACATCAAAACCGTTGAAGTTATCACACCCGATGGACGTGTAGAATGTGAATGTATCTGTTCGTAGTCGAGAGTAAAAGAGACAACTAGCCATGCTTGCCAAAATAAGAAGCAATTGAAGAAAGGAGTATTGTGGTGAGACTTTTTAATAGCCACCAGTTGACCAGTTTTCACCAGTAACACCACTTTTCATCACTTTTTACCAGGATTGCTAGATTTTGCAAATACGATACCAATTTTTTGGCGTTAAGGATTTCTCTCATTGTGGTTGTAAACAGTTTTTCTTGTAATATATCCTACGTTGAATATACCGGTAAATTTATATGTCCATTATAAACTATAATTACACTTGTTCGCTCAATGGTGAAACGGATGGTTGGTGTATTATTTTATGGTTATAAAAACCATTTGCACATATCTTACATCTCGCTCTAGCGTAAAGCATTTTTTCTCGTTTCGTCTCGCGATTAATTCTCATCTCGCCCACAAGCCCGTTGAATATCTCGATAGACTATTGTTACAAATAAAAATCGTTTAATTTTGGAAACAGTTTTCGGTGCACTTTTCCAATGCATAGACATGGCCCTGTTTCTAAGTAATAGCTATATTTGTGGAGTTCTAATAAAACGACTGATTTCAAAAACAAACAAATCAAACAAATTTATAAATTATATGAAATATACTTTTAAGACAGAAATGAAATAGCTATGAAAAAGAAGTAATTAATCGCGAAATAACGAATTTAACAACATTTTATCAATACACGAAAGAAACAAATCAAATTGGCTAATTACGCGATATGACTTTCGGTCGATCATATTTTCTCATTAGGAGACCCATTATTATCTCATCCACAATTATCCAAGGAGAACTAAAATATGGACAGTTCATGTTGGACCTTTCATCGAAATAAGTTTTCCATAATTCCAAACAACGATTCTTAGAAAAAAAAATAAACACTCGCTATAGAATGGTTTTGTTTTTACTATTAAGCCAGCTGTACGTGCATGTTTTTTGCAAGCTCATCTATCAAATCGTTCTCCCTTATGCCACTATGAGATGGGATCCATTGTAGAAATAGACATTTAGGTGGGCGTTTAGTTCCAAAATTAACTTTATTATTTCATAAGCTACGGGGGTACCTCGAATTTTCGAGGTATAGGTAAGATAGCATGAAATCGGATAAATTATTTAATAAAGTAGCAATTGAATTGAGCTTATATTTTTTATTTTTTTATATAAAATTTATGGCCCAAATATTCCCTACGAAGAAATAGAGGTTGTAATGAAAGCTCACTTTCCATTACATGGATAGAGGTACTTTTGATAAAACCACCTATAATACGTATAGTCTGATTTTGAGTCCAGTCAAGTTTTTTAAGATTTGTCTGAGAACTGTCTCCATAAAGAAAGCTCGTGTAATCTGAGCGACTACGGACCATTGAAATATATATCCTACGTAGGTGCTTGGGATGAATTCTCCAACCTGAACCAACCAAAACTTTGTATATAGTTAAAAACCTAATGCATTTATCTTTAATCTCGCTAACATGTTTAGCCCAACTAAGAGACCGATCTAGCCATATCACTAAATATTTAACGTGTTCCACTGCGTCCAAAATTATATTATTTACTTCAAGTTCAACTACACTTCTAAATGGACGTTTTTTTAAATATACAAACCTTATATTTGGTTGAGGACAGATTCAAATCAGAACTAGACTGAGAACAAGATCGTTGAATATCTTAGCAGACTTGAAAGGTATATTAGTCAAACATTTATGGATTAGCACTCTTTCATGGCGTCTAGAACGTTCTTTAACGCCCTTGATTGGGACCAGTGTCAAGCCAGCAGGTCTCTTGCCATCGGAGAGACTGAGACCTGGTGGTTCCAATAAGCATGGGACATTCGCCGAAACCTAAGCACTCCGGACAATGTCGTTTAGGCTGTGGTGTCGGGGAAATCTCTTCGAGCATCGCCCGCAACTCAATGCGTGATGACCGTTGGCACCCACCGTGGACCCGGAGATGCATCGGTGATGGTGTGGTTGACAAACATCGCAGTCCAGGCGGAGAGCCACAACCACATGCAAAGATTCATTATCAAGAAGAGTCCCAAAGTAGAGGGAAGGCAAATCCTGCAACCAAGCTCCAGACTCTGCCCTTGACACCGCTCTGAGTCTGGCCAGATCCACTCCCCCAGCCGCACTGACAAATCTGTCGAGCTCAACAAAACACATTCTCAACAGAACCTAGGCTACATGCGCAGAGATCCTAGTGAGACGGTTCTGAGCAAGTAAAAGGAGACATCCCCCGACTTAAATTGACCTTGGGATAAATAGGTGTACCCAGAAGATTAAATAATAATAATAATTTATTTATTCAAGTAACAAGACTCAAATACATACAAAATTGCAAAAAAATCAAGTAAAATAAACACTACCATCTACTACTTTTACAATTTACAGGTCCAGCTGAAACTTTACAACAGCGGTTTATAAATATACAGTCAAGTCTGTTAACAACCGTTCTTAGAATTTTGTGTGAGCTGGCCCGCACCCTGTGAACCAAGGATGCACACTTTTCACATTAATCTATATTCTCTTCAGCAAACATCCCTGAAGCACTACAGAAGCGAGGCAACTCCATCAGTAATCTAAAGGTGTTACTGTACTGGACACGAAAAGCATTGTATGATTTTAGTTTATAATTAGCCCACAAACAACATGTATAAAAAAGGTACAGTAAGCGCAGAGTAATGTTTTTTTACAGCCCTTGACGCACGCGCAAATCTTCTGACAAGCATGTTAGCTTTTATTGACAATGCTCTCCTCTCCCTTTCAATGTTATTATCATCCTTGAGACTGGTGGTTAGTATGTGTCCAAGGTATTTAAATTGGAAACCTGAGTCAAGCTCATTTTATTAATTTTTACCGAATTTAATATTTTTTTTATTATCATTTTATTATTATTAAAGGTTTAACGAGACAGTTACTTGAGGCCAGGTAGAATGGAAGAGAAAAGAGAGAAGTTATTATAGGGGCCGGTTCCATATTGAAAAAACTCGCACTTATCGAGTAAATCTATAACCTAAGTCTTTAAAGAGGAGAATCAAAGTAAGGATATCTTGCCTCACGTCTTCTAGCTTTCCCCCAATAGTACCCTCATCTGGGTACCATTTATTAAGAGATTTTAAAGACAAGATTGCCTTGTGGATTGCAAGGCTGAAAGTAAGTGATCTAACTTGGGCTTGGGCTGTGCATCAACTTGGGAAAGTATTAGGGAATTCTCGAAGAAGAGCTGAAAAGGGAACTGATAAACCTGTTGAAGAAATGGGTTAAGAGAAGGAATGTGGGTTAAGTTAGTTTACTTCATAAATTAATAATAATAATTTCAGACTCGACGACGACTCGCGACATTTAAAGTTGTACGTTTATCCTATTTTTAATATTTTTCGGAGTCACCATTTAACTGTAAATATTTGTTACGAGTATATGTATATCTGGGAACAAGATCGTTGAATATCTTAGAAGTCATAAAAGGTATATTAGTCAAACATTTATGGATTTGGACTTTTTCATGTTCGAGTTGACCCAAATTTATCATGCAAACTAATAAATAATAAGGCTGTATATTTTCGATTGCCATGATATAAAAATATATTCTGGATTCCAAACAGTATTTTTAACATTATTTAGAGTCATCGTGTAATAATGTACTATAATATTCAAACATTGGTGGATTTGGACTCTTTCATGCCGTCTAGAACGTTTTTTTATTCTTGTATTGTTGGCGGAATAATTTCTGAACGTCTCCCAACATTAACATTTGCGAGATTGAGTATATAATAAATGTAAAAGATATGTTTTCAACTTTAAGAAAATATGATTTTAATTATGAATTATTGAAGATCGCTTTCGATCAATACAACACCATTGACAGTCGCCACTACTGACATCAAAACCGTTGAAGTTATCACACGCGATGGACGTGTAAAATGTCAAAGTGTCTGTTCTTAGTCAAGAGAGACAACTAGCCAAAATAAGAAGCTATTGAAGAAAGAAGTATTGTGGTATGGAGCTAACTATGTAAACTTATATTTCTGTTAAGCAATTGAATTCTCGAGGTTTATTTTTCTACATTGCAGTATCTCTATGTCCCATACTTATTATTATTGAGCGAAATGGTTCCTCAAGACCAATGTCATGAGCTACCGTTGATGTCAAAACCGTTGAATTTCTAACTGCGCAACGGATGTATCTGCTATTAGTCAAGAGTAAAAGAGACAACTAGCCATGTTCACCAAAATAAGAAGCAAGTTAGGTCAATTTCACATTTTCCCCAAAAAAAATAATCAATTTACCCGAAGCATATATGACTTCATATGTGTATAACTGACTGTTTCTAAAATGCTGTTGATGGTAGACTTGACGTATGCGTTTTTCTTCAAACATCTCGTCCGTCGAAAATCGTACGTTATTTAACGTTGTAAATTGGGGCGGAAACTTCGAAAATTAAAAGAATAATAATAATCGTTTTGTTGTTTTTAAGAATTTTTGCTCGTAAAACGATGGACATTTTATATGTGACGGTTTTATGTTATACTATTGCTGCTAAATTGAGAAGAGGCTTTATTGAATTTTACAAATAAGAACAAAATCGATGAATATCTTAGCAGACTTGAAAGGTATATTAGTCAAACATTTATGGATTTGGACTCTTTCATGTTCGAGTTGACCCAGATTTATCTTTCAACCCCATCGATAGTATAATCGCTGGTATTTTTTTTCCACTACAATCAACTACAAACAATTCGGTTCAAGAATCAACTATTCATTTTAAGTATCCCCCGACATAACCGGGGGATGAGTTTTTTTCGATGTCCTCCAATTTTTTTTAGAACAAACGAAAAAAATCAACTACATACGAATATCTATAAGAATTAAAAAGAAAAAAATCGATTTTCAAAAGTCGGGTACCAAGTTCACACACCCTCGTTGGGTGGTTAACATTTGTACTTGTGATCGATTGACCGAACATTAATAAAGTAATCTCGCGAGTTTGATATTTTAAATTATCTCTTGAACAATGCAACCAAAAACAAACTGTATAAAACAAATTTTATCGAAATGAAATTACCTTGGTAATAAGGAATTTATTTCTAAATAGATTGATTAATTGCTGTATATGAAAAAAACCGTCTAATAGAAATATCACTCAATATATTACGACACGGTCGCGGTTCCATACCTATGTCGTATTATCTCTTTACCAATATTCGTCCAAATTATATGCAGTAAAAGGGAAAAGACTTTTGTTTTAAACACTTGAGACGATAAGTTTACGTATTTTGATAAAAAATCATAATTGTTGATTATATGAACAATAAACATGACCTAACGATTCAGATTATTTTTTTAAATTAAAAACTACTTTTTGTGGCTTAAATATAAAAGTTAGCCATATGCTGTCGCTGACTTTTTTTGTCGGCATTACCAAGTTTACAACTTTTCTTTAGAACTCAATCATACGTCTCCCATCGTAAAGGCAGCGTTCGTAAGAAACCTTTTGGTTCGACCATTTTTTCACCGACTTACTTTGCAAATCCCACTACCACGAAAAAGTCTTTTCATTTTTCGGGTTAATATCTAGCCTATGACATTCACAAATGATGTGGCTCCGTATACCAATACGGAGCCACATCAAATGAATCTTCAAAATCGGTTATGTAGAGCCAGAGATTACCCCCTACAACCTCACAAACTTTACCTCTTTATAATATTTGTTTAGATATTGTGGATTCTAAACAGTATTTTTAACATTATTTGGAGTCATCGTGTAATTATGTACTATAATATTCAAACATTTCTTTCTTTAACGTCCTTAATTGTTGGCGGAATAATTTTTGAGCGACTCCCAACATTTACATTTGCGAGATTGAGTATATAAGAAATGTAAAAGATATAGTTTTTAACTTTAAAAAAATATCTTTTTAATTATGAATTATTGATGATCGCTTTCGATCAATACAACGCCATTGTCAGTCGCCACTACTGACATCTAAACCGTTGAAGTTATCACACCCGATGGACGTGTAGAATGTGGATGTATCTGTTCTTAGTCAAGTGTAAAAGAGACAACTAGCCATGCTTGCCAAAATAAGAAGCAATTGAGGAAAGGAGTATTGTGGTGAGACTTTTCAATAGCCACCAGTTGACCAGTTTTCACCAGTTCCACCACTTTTCATCACTTTTTACCATGATGTATTATTTTATGGTTATAAAAACCATTTGCACATATCTTACATCTCGCTCTAGCATAAAGCATTTTTCTCGGTATTCGGTGCGCTATTCCATTGCATAGACATGGTCCTGTTTCTAAGTAAAGGCTATATTTGTAGAGATACAAGGTAGTATGTTGAGTTGGTATTCATTGTACTTCTCTAAAACTTGGCGCCCTACGTAGATATGGTCGATTACTGAGTAATCTTTACGGAATCCTGCCTGCTCGATAGGTTGGTGTTCGTCTAGGGTTCTTTCAATTCCTTTTAGTATAATCTTGGCAAAAATTTTATATATGTTTGACATAAGGTTAATAAGGCGATAGTAGATAGTTAGACTCTGTCCACTGCTGGGGAATAATTTCGGTGATTAAGATATCATTAAATATGTTTGTGAGGACCGGTATTAAGACTTCCTTGCTATGTTTTAGTATCTCGTTTCCTTCAGGTCCTGGAGCTTTATCTTGCCTATGAGTATCTATAGCCTTCTCGGCTTCGGCCTGAAGGATATTGAGAATGTCTGAAGTTTCTGTCAATTCTAGGATGTCGGCTCTGCGATGTTTCCATTTCCCACTGTCGTTTTTCATTTTTACCATCCAGTCCTTTAGCTTTGTCAATTCTTTATAGACTTTTTTGACTCCTCCTGTTTTGGATATATACTTTTCTATAGTTTCAGTTCTGCTTTGGTTTCTATTTTTCTTTGTTGTATTTTTAATTTCTTTACTAATTTTGGCAATCTGTTTCCCTCTGTCATGTGTTTGTCTTTTGCTGATTAAGTGGTTTTTATCTTCGAGTAGTTAGTTGTAGGTATTTGTTGTTAACCATTTTTTTTGTTCGGTTTTAGTACTTGCAATGAGTTGTGCCTGTGTTTTAATATTATTCTCCATCCAGTTATATTTTGCTTGTACTCCTAAGTCCTCAGTGTTGTATTTAAAATCTGTGAATGAATTTGTCCCTCAGGACGGTTGTTAGATTTTCTATCTGATGTTTTCCGAACTTTGCGCTTCCGAGGCTTTGTCTTGGTCTAGGCTTTTTTGGTCGCTTTCCAGTTAGCTCTGCTCTGATCAGTCTATGATTGGTGTTGAAGTTTAATTTATTGATACCGTTGAAGTTCTTGAAGTAACTTGGTCTGTTAGTCATTATAAAATCAATTTGGTTTTTTGTTTTCCGTCAGGCGAGACCCAGGTCCACATGTTTTTTTATTTTTCTTGAACATAGTATTTAAGATGGTTAGGTTGTTTTCTAGAGCGAAGTTGGTAATTTTATCTCCCTTTCTACTCCTAGTTTTGTTACTATACGTAAATGGTCCTAGTATTTTGTTTTCTCCTAAACGCCTTGCTCCAATTTGACCATTGTAGTCTCCCATTACTATAACATTTTTATGGGTATTCTCTTGGATCGCCTTGTTGAGATCATGGTAAAATGTATCTATTGTTTCATAATTCGATTGTTCTGTAGGCGTATATATTT